>NC_080420.1:4575920-4722306 GCF_029873635.1 Malania oleifera
GTAGCCAATATCCAGACAAGAAGATGCCCATGTAGTGCCAATAAATGAAAGACAAAATAGGAAAAGTGAAGAGTTTGGGTGGTGACTCATTGAGGACTTGACTAAAGCTTAGCCTAAATATTTCCTGCTTCCATATATAGATGTTACTGGTAGACAAGACAGGCAAGGGACAATAAGCCATTAATTTTCATTCAAGGTAGTGATGTATTCTGGATTTAATCACATTAAATGTAACCTCGACATATAAAGAAGAAACCCACGTTTCTCACCAATTGCGTAGGTGGACCCTGGCCTATAACGGTTCGTAAAGGCCTTATTTGTTAAAAAAGATGGGTGGGGGCACTTATTCAAAGAACCATGGTGACGTTTATTTCCATGACTTAATGCTAAGCAGCAAATGAAGAAATGTAGACCCAAAGTAATGTGAAGTGCTCGTAATGGCTAATTTAAACCAAATGGGGTGAGGAACGTTAGAGAAGCGTGTTTGTCAAAAGTCTACCGAAAATGTCACGCTATGAAATGTAGCTAGAAAATGCACAGTGTCGGAGGAAAAACCATTCTATCTATCAAAAGAACATTGTGAAAAATTTAAATTGTAAAGTGAGAAAGGGATTTATGTGGGGCCCAGATAAAGATGGAAAATGAACCATTCGGTGACATGAACTAGATCCCGAAGAACCACAAAAGATTCAAAAGGTTTTTGCCTAGGCAAATTAAAACTCCAAATAACTCGATTTATATCCCAAAGTGAAAAAACGCTACTTGTGGAGCCGATATAATGAACATGTTACAGACAGTATAACCCGAAAATGAAGGAGGCGTGTCAAAACAGCTTTTGAGAAAATAGGGAAAGAAAAATAATCTATTGAACGCCTCACGTAGTGGTTCCCGCCGGTACCTGGACCGGCCACATTATGAGATTGTAAAACCTTGCAGTATAACAGAAACGAAATTCCATGGGATGTTTGCTAGGGCAACACGATTACATCTAGAAGAAAAAGCCCCGCACCATCTATATATCTAAGCAAAAGCTCGATGAATACAAATCTGTATTACTAACTTGGAAAAACATGTTGTGCTTTTGAAGTATGAAGTGTGGTTCATCAGATTAGTGGCATATAAACGGGGAGGGAAAAAAATTAATGTATTTACCAACGAAAAGGTGGTTGGTCTAAAATGAAACCGAATCATTACGGTTTGTTATGAAAAACCCACATATAACGGGAAACAAATGGCTAGTGGCAAATTTTGTGTAACTGAATATGATATTACAGTATGTTGACGAAAGCTCATTAAGGGTGGAGCAGCAAATATGAACAAGAGGTATTTGTGTCTATCTAGCGCGTAATGATTAGCCCAACCCATGGAGTTTTGACTTCCCGACATCAGGAGATTTGGACTTGAAGGAGGAGGAACCATTTGATCACTGAAGAGTGAAGGCATAATGAATTGTGGTGAGCAAGTATGTGATGACAATAATTTGAATGTGTAAAATCGACCAATGTATGATGAGGCATAGGAGAGGAATGGGCCGTACGATAATTCATATACATCCAAGAGGGTAACTCACTAACGGGCCAGGGGGACCAGAAAGGGAACCTTCCCAAGCCAAGCAACTCAAGGGCACGCGTTTCTTGTACGCAATAATGGAGCTTAGATGACAGGAGTTACGTATTGGGCTTACAGGATGTACGAGAACTAAATAGACCATGAGCCATAGAAACATTAACCGTCAAAAGGAAGATTCAGCGTGGGGGATTAAAACCATCAGGCTTCCTAGAGCGTGATGTGTAAAACAACGCGGGATTCCAAGTTAATACCAAATATACAGAAGTACATTGCAGGAGTAAATGATGAGACGGTGAATTGTGAAGTACACTATCGATGATAGAAGGATTTGCATTATACAAGCCTAGAAAAGTAAGAGAAGTAATTTTAATCACCTGGATAAGCGGTTGTCGCACAGTAAAATGCATGCAGTTAGTTAACAGTTTGAACATACTGAAAATAGAGATTGAACCCATGTGTGAATAAAAGAGGCAATAGGAGCGGCGAAGCATTTATGATACATATAAGAAGAGCGTAAGAAGGAAGAGCCATGGGTTTCATATAATACAACAACAACATACATTCAAATGGCAGGATACACCCGCATAGGACCTCTAATAATGAACCAAGGGGAAGAACATTAGGGAATGAAGCGAGCTATTATGGATACTCTTAGACGAGAACAAATATATGTAGTAGTAAGAGAACTGAAAAGGGAAAGCCACGTAAGATAGGGCCCTCAAAACTACAAATGGTAGAATGTCAGGAGGCAAGACAAATCATGCAGAAGCAGCAGATGACGGTGTATGGTGGGACCCACATGCAAAGAGGTCACCGTTTGACAAACTACCGAAAAAACCATAAGGATCGGATACTATTGGATAACCATAAAGAGAGTAAGGTGAAACGTATATGTGTATAGAAATAATAATTACGACATTCCATAAGGTGCACAATACTATGGTGAACAGTATACAAGTCGCGCCGCGGGGCACAACAAACCTCCAGTTATTATATGCGTACAACAACATTGAGACCTTGCGCACAGCATGGGGGCATAGAGTGATTTGACCTGAGAAACCCCCAGAACAGGAGCTAGGGGTAATGGGGAAACATAACAATTAATAAAGTTAGTTCTGTGGTCCATCATGACTACTTCACGAAAATGGGTAAAAGCGGACATAGTCATGAAGGACAATAACTAGTAGTCAGCGTCGAAAGAGTGGGTAATCGAAGGCCGTTAGTTTGATCAGGCGACAAGTAAAAATTTGCAATGAAAGAGGTCCCTGAGAGGAATAATATCAGACAATGCACAAACTTTGAACATTATGTGCAATAGAAAGAGGACAACATAAAGGTGTGACAGAAATCAGTTCAATATCGAAGGAGCCTCACAATTCAGGAGGACCCCTTATCGATAAAAAAACGAGGCTCACATTAATGGAATATTAAGAGAGCGCCAAACAAAAAACAGATCAGACCACAAGATCTTGGAACAAACGTGATAGACAAAACACACATACAGAGCAGGACTGGCGATAGGAGAAATATAGCAACTTATCGCGTTTACGATTGGTGGCCTACAGGACTACTATGTTCACAAAAAAAAAAAGGAAAAAAAAGAAACATCCATAGGGGCCACCCCTTTCTCTTTGGTGTACGTAATGGAGGCCATAATTCCAATAGGAGTTGAGATCCCATCGTTACGAGTCTTAAAAGAAGCAGAGTGAACTGAAGCGGAATGGGCACAATCTAGATATGACCAGTTGAATCTAATTGAAGAAAAAAGATTGACAGCTATAGTTCATGGACAGTTATACCAAAGGAGAATGATGAGAGCCTTTAACAAGAAAGTGTGTCCTCGACAGTTTCAAGAAGGAGATCTAGTATTGAAAAAGATTTTTACCAATTCATAATGACCCTCGAGGTAAGTGGACCCCAAATTATGAAGGGCCGTATGTGGTAAAGAAAGCATTTTCAAGAGGTGCCCTATTATTAGCAGACATGGATGGAACCGATCTTCTATACCCCACGAACTCAGATGCGGGAAAGAAATATTTTTCTTAGAAACCCTGTAAACTCTCAAGGAGATTCAATAAGATGATGGTTTGCTTCATAAATCTAATGTCCATTCATTTCTCATGTTTTGATCAAATGATAGATGGCCATCTTTGGCTGACTTGTTTTCCTATAAAAGAACCAAATAATGATTTACCATTTGGCAACCAAGTTGAGCATAAATGATAAACCAGTATTTTTCAAAAGTCAGTTCACAAAATTTAACCTGGGTATAGGTCCCTTAGGGTCTGACAAGTCATACGAGACAACAATTAGCTACCCAATATGATGGCAGGCCATCTTTCTGCTACCCAAAAGAAAAGAAAATAAATCCCTTGCAAGCCCTTTTTGAGCCTGGAAAATTCAATTTTTGATTAACCTGTCAAAGGATCACACCCCACATTGGGGCAATTTTAAGAATTAGTCCCAAATGAGGTCCAAACAAAAACGCCAAAATCCCTTCATGAAAGGAAAAACAAAAGGGAGCAATAAAAGCAAAAGGTATAGAAAAAGGAGAAAAGGAAAAAAAAATAAAAAACGAAGGACATACTTCATATGTGATCTTTGGCCAATTTACCCTAATTGAGATTAAAAAATTTGAGCCTTATTTAATCTTTTTATTCTTTAACCTATAACCCCTAGCCTACAGTACGGTCCAAGAAAAATTCCCGTCCAGATTGGTATACATTGTTGTCTCTAATGATTTGTCAGACTCAATGTTGGGTCTGAACTACGTAATGAACTGATCCTGAAAAGGTACGTAGGTAGCTTGTTCAAAAGATAAGTTCGGTCAATGCCAAACAAAGAGCCTCAACTCAAATTGAGGCAGAAAAATGTCATTATGGGTCGGGATTTTTGAGCGTTAGTTTCCCTCTTCTTCGGAAAACCTATATCCCCAAGCCTATGTTTCTTCCTGAGTCTTAAAGACCATCTTGAGATCAAAACTTGGATTGGACCTGAGGCAATAGTTAAACTTGAGAATTACAGGGGTTCACAACAGAATAAGACAAAAAGGAGTGAGAAATGCTTCCTTCAATTGGGGTCACCAATGAAAAGGGAAAGACCTGTTAAAAAGGATCAAGCTTGACAACTTAACATTCATGTACTTTGACTTTTGAATACTGGTATAAAGTTTTCCCTTTGAACTGACATTTAAGCTTCGTAAATTAGTCATCTTGCACATATGATCCTTTGATGTAGCAAAGGGATGTCACAAATGCATGGTCGTTTATTATTCATAAAAAAAAAAAAAAAAACCTTTTTCAAACTCTCAAGAATAGGGTAATCAAAAGGGTTCGCTAGTATGCTTCCTGTTGAAAAGGTTTAGGCATGATTAGCAAATATTGTAACGTCCCTCAATAAAATATAACATAATAAATAAAATGGTCAACCCGAACCCGTGGGTAACGGGGACAACTGTCAATCACAACGGAAACCTAAGCAGCAGCAAACATAAAATCAAACCATCCATCCATAAAGCATAATACCAGAGTTTGCTAACACATCATAAAACTGTATTTTATACATCCTCATAAACATCAAAATAACTCTAGGGTCAACCAAAAAATAACTCTGACTCAAGTACAAAATATTACCCTCCTAGCGAGGTAATATTCCTAACTCAACGGCGGCCACGACCCGCCGATCACTCAGGATCTCCTGAAAAATATATTAATATTGGGGGTGAGACACTTCTCAGTAAGGGAAAATAAACTAAATACAACTGTATGGCAACATGAACATTCAATGTAATTATACATATACAATACATTTCATAAATCGGAAAACATTCATCGTATCATATGGAGTAATCTTACATTTTCATATTTACCAATAACTCATAAAGTACATAAAACATCTGCTATAACTGTAATACTGAAATTATACCCAGGATGAATAGTTAGCTAATGTCATGTATTACCCCCCATGACAGGTTGTGTAGCCCGAAGGCGGGACCCGACAATGGCTGGCCGACCACTGCCGAGTCAAATATGTTTGTAAGTATGATGAGCCTGCCACACCCTGGTCCATACTGCCAAGTGGGCGTCCACACTCTACTAAAAGACACATCAACTATCCATCTCCCACCCCCTCATGGGGTGGTTAGCACTATCTGAACATAGATATCTAATCTATATAGCTACGATACCGAGCCCCTGAACTAAACTAAACTAACATCCTAGTTGTAATAACATATAATACATGATCATACATAACATCATTACAGCCTTGTGTCAAATATATCGTAATTATGGCCTCGTTATGAATATATCATAATTACGGCCTCGTGCCGAATATATCAAAATTACGGCCTTGTGCCAAACATATCATAATTATGGCCTCGTTCCAAATATATCAAAATTACGGCCTCGTGCCAAATATATCATAAATACGGCTTCGTGCCGAAATAATTTCAGGTATATACATTCTGAAAATAAATCGATTATCATACATTCGTCAAAATCATCATAACATAACATATCTTTTCATAATACCTGAAAACATACTTTGCTTATAAAATCTTTCATATCATAATACGTTCACATAAAATAATATTTATGCCACACATGCGCTGTATAAAATCATACTTCTTATTCTAAAATCATAATTCTCTGGCATCTCCTATATACATATATGTTTCAACATAATAGCAGTATTTCCCAAACGTACATTTCCTCCATAATATACAAGTATAACATTTGCTTTTCTGAAAATAAATTTACTCATAATTAATAATAAATTGCGTGGAAAAAAATTGCTTTAGTTTATTCCCTTACCTGGTTATTGAGAAAGCCCCTAAAATATCCTAGTCTAACCCTCGTAAGATTTTTTGATCAATACCCTGAAACTGAAAACTCACAGTACTAAACTTCACTATTTTCATGCGTACATCATTTCTTATAACTACCATAAAATTGAATTTGGCTTAAAAAGCCTTACATCAACTTAGGGATGATTTCCAGCTAGCTTTCACCAACGATTCGCTCTGGTAGGTTTGGAGAGAACTTCCCCAGGAGCGTCGTGGTGGCTTCAAATCATCGATCCGGCATAAATTTGGCTCGAAATCGAAGAAAGAGAGAGAGAAAACCGAAGGGAGGAGAGTGAGGATGAAGATAGCTTAATTAGGAAGTTAAAATCTGGATTTTCCATATATATAGAACTGGATTCGTCGACGAGCCACGTCATTCGTTGACGAATCTTTCATGAATTTCGTTGGCGAAATTCAGTCCTCGTCGAAGAAATTCATTCGGCTAAAAGATGCCTCTCGGTATTTCTTCGTCGACGAATCCCCTGTATTCGTCAACGAAGTTGACTTCCTCCTTCTGTTACTGGTTTTATTTCCCTTTCTCTTTATTATCTAAATTCCATTTTTATTCAGGTCATCACATCCTCCCCTCCTTATAAAATTTCGTCCTCGAAATTTACTATTCACATAATTCATCATCCTTTATTAGGCAAAATGGTCTACTTATTTTATTACTTGCCCTCACTTATGGCGGAGGAGTACCGTGGTTACATCTCAAGTCCTGGGAGATTACACATACTAAAATAAAATTTCCCCCAAAACTAAAATAATTTATACTATTTAAGACATTACATGTACCTGCAAAGAAAACATCATATTTACTCACATTTTCTAATTACATCTAAACTTCCTGAATAATTGTGGATATTTCTATCTGATCTGCTCCTCAAGCTCCCAAGAAGCCTCTTCTATCGCATGATTTCTCCATAAAACTTTTACCAGAGGAATCTTCTTACTACGTAGTTCCTGTTCTCTAATGTCCAGAATTTGCACTAGTACCTCCTCATACATTAGTGCATCACTAACCTCTAAATCATCATAGCGGATAATATGAGAAGGATCTGAGACGTATTTCCTCAACATAGATACGTGGAATATGTCATGTATTCTGGATAGTGAAGGCGGTAAAGCTAGCCTGTAAGCCACCAGCCCCCTTTCTCTAAAATCTCAAATGGGCCAATAAACTTAGGGCTAAGTTTACCCTTTCTACCAAATCTCATAACTCCTTTCAATGGATCTATCTTCAAAAATACGTGATCACCCACATCGAACTCCAAATTCATGCGGTGACGGTTGGCATAACTCTTTTGTCGGCTCTGAGCTGCAATGATTCTTTCCCTGATGAGCCGAACCTTATCGTAGGCCTGCTGTACCAACTATAGACCCACAACTTGCCGCTCACCTATCTCATCCCAATACAAAGGAGATCGACATATCCTACCGCATAGTGCCTCAAACGGTGCCATGCCAATACTGGACTGGTAACTGTTATTATACGCGAACTTTACCAGTGGCATGAATTGAGTACAGCTACCCCCAAGATCTAATACACATGCACGTAGCATATCTTCTAGTATCCGTATCGTCCTCTCAGTCTGTCCGTCTGACTGAGGATGGAATGCCATGCTAAATGATAACTGAGGCCCTAGAGCCTCTTGCAAGCTCCTCCAAAATTGTGACGTGAATCGCGGGTCTCGATTTGACACAATAGATACTGGCACTCCATGAGAACGAACTATTTCTTGAATGTAAATCTTCGCTAAACAGTTAAGGGAATAGTTGATCTTGATAGGGAGGAAATGGGCAAACTTAGTCAACCGGTCCACTATCACCCAAATCGCATTCTGACCATGCGATGTCGACGGCAGCCTTGAAACAAAGTCCATAGAAATATGATCCCACTTCCACTCTGGGATAAATAATGGCTGCAAAGTTCATAGAAATATGATCCCATTCCCACTCCCTTTCTCTTTATTATCTAAGTTCCATTTTTATTTGGGTTGTCACAAATATGACTAAGGTAGATCCCATGCTCAGGAGCCTTCATGAAAAATGGAAATGTGGATAAGGTTTACGGTCGATAAATGACGCAGAGTCCATATCAAGTTCCAGGGAGGCTGTGGCCTTCATATAAAAAATTGAGAGCTTTTACCGACGCATTTTCAATGGGGCAATTGTTATGTCAAGTCCAGTCAGATGTCTCCCTATCCAGTTGCAATGTGAAAACAGGGTCAATATTAATTATAGATCCATTCAACTGGGGTAGATTTTAAGATTAAAACAAAAAAATTAAAAGAAATAATTGGAAATCATAGTACGACTTTAAGTGGGGTTCAAAAGAAAAAATGGCTAACTAATATTTTATTAAGGAGCTGTCGAGAGATTGGGGGAATCACGTCGTCGTTAGAGAAAACGCGAAGTTGTTTGATGCATAAAATAACATCACCAAGTAACAGAGATCACGTTGTCATTAGAGCAAACACAAAGTTGTTTGATGCATAAAGCAACATCACCGAGCGACAGAAATGTTGTGTTATGCATCAAACAACTTCGTGTTTGCTCTAATGACAACATGATTCCCACATTTTCTCGACAGCTCCTCAATAAAATACGTGGTTAGCCATTTTTCTTTTTGAACCCTACTTTAAGTCGTACTATGATTTCCAATTAGTTCTTTTAATTTGTTTGTTCTAGGATGTGTTATTCATTTTATTTGAAAATAACAAACAATTTGGTACATACAGGTACACATTTCTTATGTTATTTTTGCGTGTTTATTTTTAGGAAGATTGTTGTTGCCCATCTGGTATTTTTGTGGTATGTACTCAACAATAATGTTAGACAAAAAATGCCACAACTTAACGCTCCCATGTGGCTCTTGTGGTCACGCTCTTTGTGTTGTACAAGTTGAAGATTGGCAACGACAGTCCCTTTGTTTCATATTTATAATGCTATATCTGTTTGTTTATTTGACTAGCGGAGCATTGACACTAGTGTTCAGTGAGAAATTACAATTACATCCAAAGTGGGATATCTTTTTTTTCAGTAATTTTAATAATAAATTTATTTACCTCATTTCCAGCATTATAGATTTAATATATTTTTTTAAATGTTAACATATGACTGCCAATATATTCCAGCATTGCCTCTATATGTTTTAATGTTTAAATTATAACATATAATCAATTGAAGTAAATTTAATTTAAATTGTGATTCAAAACATCAAATAATTAATTTGTATTTTCTACTAGTTCAACGAAGTTGTTGTTTGACACCCCCAAGTTGTGGGTCGGACTCAACAAATAGCTACTGTAGTTGGAGTGAAGACAATGCAAACTTCTGTTAGGGCTGCGAAGGTTGTCAAGCAACCATCCTGTTGAACTTGGTTGATGAACTTTTCAAATTTTCTATTATTATTGTTGCAAAAGTATAATACTTGTGTGTTTATCTTTATTTTGGTTGCTTAGACTTCTAACGTTAATTTGATTGTCTCCTCGAATGTAGATGTTAGTGTCAATAAATAATATTTTCATATTATATTTTTAAAAATAAAATAAAATTAAAGTGATTAAATTGTTACAAATTAATTGTTAGTTTTGAAATTTTAAAATTCTAAAAAATCTAAGAAATTTGGATTTGCATTTTGAAATATATATAAAAAAAATTTGTTATTGAAATAACATGAGGTACTTTTTTTGTGTTTCAAATCTTATAGGAAGGTCGGAAATTAATCCAACAACACTTAGAAGGAGTAAACTTACTCCAAAGAGTAAACTTAGGATGAATATAAATTTCTCACATACTATAGAAGAGCTTGTTCAGAGGCCTCGAGTGATTGTAAATGCAGAAAGAAAAATTGTTGTCCAATGGAAGGCATAAAATGTCTTCCAACTCTCACTATGAAAAGATATCTCACTTTGGATGTGATTGTAAGCTCTCATTAAACACTCATGTCATTGCTTTGGTAGTCAAATAAACAAACAGATACAACATTACAAATATGTAGCAAATGAACTATCGATTCCATTCATCAACTTGTTGGACACGAAGAGCACGACCACATGAGCCACTTAGGAGCGTTAATATGTGCCATTCTCCATCTGACATCATTATCGAGTCCATACCACACACCAGACGGGGGACAGAAGTCTTCCTTTAAATAAATGTGCAAAAGAAACATAAGAAATGTGTACCCATATGTACCAAACCGTTTGTTGTTTTCAAATAAAAAGAATAACACATCTTAAAACAAACAAATTAAAATAAATAATTGGAAATCATAGTACGACTTTAAGTAAGGTTCAAAAAGAAAAATGGCTAACTAATATTTTATTGAGGAGCTGTCGAGAGATTGGGGGAATCACGTCGTCATTAGAGAAAACGCGAATTTGTTTGATGCATAAAGTAATATCACATCGTCGTTAGAGCAAACACGAAGTTGTGTGATGCATAAAGCAACATCACCGAGTGATAGAGATCTTGTGTTATACATCAAACAACTTTGTGTTTGCTCTAATGACGACGTGATTCCCACATTTTCTCGATAGCTCCTCAATAAAATACGTGGTTAGCCATTTTTCTTTTTGAACCCTACTTAAAGTCGTACTATGATTTCCAATTAATTCTTTTAATTTGTTTGTTCTAAGATGTGTTATTCATTTTATTTGAAAATAACAAACAATTTGGTACATACAGGTACACATTTCTTATGTTCTTTTTGTGCGTTTATTTTAAGGAAGACAGTTATCGCCCATTTGGTATTTGTGGTATGTACTCGACAGTAATGTCAAAAAAAAAATGCCACAACTTAAGACTCCCATGTGGCTCTTGTGGTCACGCTCTTTGTGTTGTGCAAGTTGATGATTGACAATGATAATCCCTTTGTTTCATATTTATATTGCTATATCTGTTTATTTATTTGACTAGCGGAGCATTGACATGAGTGTTCAGTGAGAGCTTACAATTACATCCAAAGTGGGATATCTTTTTTTCACTAATTTTAATAATAAATTTATTTACCTCATTTCCAACATTATGGATTTAATATTTTTTTTTTAAAAGATAACAGATGACTGCCAATATATTCCAGCATTGCCTCTCTATGTTTTAATGTTTAAATTATAACATATAATCGGTTGTAGACACCCTATTTTTCCCCAGGGCCCAATACATTATTATTATTATTATTATTATTATTATTATTATTATTATTATTATTATTATTATTATTGTTATTCTTTTCTTGTTATTATTATTATTACTTATATATTATTGTTACCTTATTATTATTATTATTATTATTATTATTATTATTATTATTTTTATTTTTATTTTTATTTTTATTTTTATTTTTATTATTTTTACTATTATTACTATTATTTTTAATATTATTATTCTTTGTATTATTAATTATTATTACTTGTCTATAATTATTGTTATTATTATTATTATTATTATTATTATTATTATTATTATTATTATTATTATTATTATTATCATAGTATTTTATTATTATTACCATTACCATTCTTATTACTATTATTAATATATTATTATTATTATTATTTCTCTTATTATCGTTATCATTATTTCAAATATTATTTTATTATTAGGGTATTATAATTATTATTATTACTTTACTATTATTTTTCTTATTATCCTTATTATTATTATTATTTTTAAATATTACTTTATTATTATTATTATCGTACTATTATTATATTATTATTATTTTCAAATCTTGTCCTTATTACATTACTATTATTATTATTATTATTATTATTATTATTATTATTATTATTATTATTATTATTATTATTATTATTAGTTACCATATTCATTATCACTGTAAAAATATAAAAAGAAAAATAAAGAAGAAAAAGAAAAGAAAAGAAATAGCTTTAGGGTTTAGTTTGTTTTATAAATAGGAAGGTGGACAAGAGCACACAGGGGGTTGCAGCGGAGCGCAGCAAAAATGAAAAAAAAGAAAAAAAGAAGAAGAGCGCCTTCTTCTTCTTCCTCGAGACACACACAGCCGCCGCCACCCTCTCCCATCACCACTCTCCTACTGCCGAGCCACCACACAGCTTCCAAATCAGCCACAGATCCGCAGCTCCTCCATCCGCACACACCAGCCATACACCAACCACTTACTCCAACCTCCATCCATACCAGCTTCCCAGAACACCTATAGTCAACCTTCCCAGTGACAGTAGCAGCCCCGTTGCCCTCTGATCAACGCCACCTCCATCGCCAGTAGACACCGGGAAGACCCTCCAAATAACCACCGCCCCCGGCTGTCAATCCTCCACCATCAACGACCAGCTTCAGCAACTCCCTCTCTCTCCCGCAGGACATCCTCCGGCGACTACAGTCCAGACTAGAACTCCCTCAGAAACCACCACTGAGGCCATCTTCAAACACTGCACGTGCCCGAGCCACTCCGTCTAGTTGCCAGCCGAACCACCAACCCGAACAGACACCAGACGGCTGCCCCCTCTGTTCCAGCTACTCCAAGCCCCGCGTCTCCAGAAAAACCCGAGGCCACCTACTCCCCGCTCCAACAACCATACTAGTCTCCATCCTTTGCAACTCCGACGACCTATGGTAAGTCCCCCTGCTATATACACACATACACACACCTTATGTAAAGCTTGAACTCTTCTTTGTTTATTAAATTAAAATCGTGGGTTGCAAGTTTCCTTTTTATTAATGTTCATGTTAAAAAGAAAAGGATTTTATTGTTGCTTAACTTTTTATTTGGTGTAAATACTAATTGATTTATTCTTCTTGAGTGCAGGATTTTTGTTCATATTTAAATTTTTATTGTTTTGGTTTATGCATATTAAATACTAATTGATTTATTCTTCTTGGGTGCAGGATTTTTGTTCATATTTAAATTTTTATTATTTTTATTTATGATATATGTTCTTGTAATTAATATTCATGTTCATCGTCTTTATTATTATTGTAGTTATATACTTTATGCTTAGTATATTATATGTTATATCTAGTATTTAATATTATGGTGTTATTGTGGTTATATAGTTTATTATTGTGCTTATTATAGTATTGGTTATATCTAGTATTTAGTATTATGGTATTATTGTAGTTATATACTTTATGCTTAGTATATTATATGTTATATCTAGTATTTAATATTATGGTGTTATTGTGGTTATATACTTTATTATTGTGCTTATTATAGTATAGGTTATATCTACTATTTAATATTATGGTATTATTGTAGTTATATACTTTATGCTTAGTATATTATATGTTACATCTAGTATTTAATATTATGGTGTTATTGTGGTTATATACTTTATTATTGTGCTTATTATAGTATAGGTTATATCTAGTAATTAGTATTATGGTATTATTGTAGTTATATACTTTATGCTTAGGGTATTATATGTTATATCTATGTATTTAGTATTATGGTGTTATTGTGGTTATATGCTTTATTATTATGCTTATTATACTATAGGTTATATCTAGTATTTAGTATTATGGTATTATTGTAGTTATATATTTTAGGCTTAGTGTATTATTTGTTATATCTAGTATTTAGTATTACGGTGTTGTTGTGGTTATATACTTTATTATTATGCTAATTATATTATAGGTTATATCTAGTATTTAGTTTTATAGTATTATGGTATTTTATTACTTATTTTGACATTCGTAATATTTTAATCGGTATGTGTTGCTTATTATCCTATTACCATATATTAAAACCTCCCATATTAGAATTTTCCTATATATATAAAAAAAAAACCTATAAGATTTCCAAAATTTGGGAGCGTATTTTCTTAACTATTTTCTTGATTTTTTTTATCCCTATGATTTTAATGCTAGGGTGTGAGCTTTCGGGCTTTACGTACCCTTAGTTCTGAGGGAATATGTATATATTTATATATTACATATATTCTTGTATTATTTATTTATATTACATGTATATTTGCAAATTCACTAATAGAGGAGTAATTTGAAAGACTTATTAGATTAACTTAGGAATAATTCCAAATTAATTAGGTACCGTTCGTAAGAATGGGTGCGTAGGGGGTGTTCGTACCTTCCCCTCACGTAACCGAACTCCCGACCCCAACTCTAGTAATATAAACCCATTCTACCCTTAACGGGGTAGTAACCATGTGTGCTAACCACACTAAAAGGTTAATGGCGACTCCGACATTCATTGTTTTTCCTGAAAATTTAAACCACATTTTTTATTTCGCCGCCCGGGGCACACGTGCCCCGGGACATCGTGACAGCCTGGCGACTCTGCTGGGGACATTTGAGAGTCGAACCAATAATTAATTAGGATTTATCCTAATTTAAATCTATTAAGTCTTTTAATTACTCCACTTTTGTAAATAAACTACCCCTATATTTGAATAAAGTAATTTGTTAAAATTATAATACGTTTGACTTAGTAAATATATATATGTTTCCATAGTTGTAGATAGCTTGGAGTTAATAATCATAGATACCTTAATTAATGTTCCCATATATAGGGATACCTTCATTAAATATTACTTCCCATATAGGTAGATACCCTTTATTAATGTGAATATTACTTCCTAGGTAGATACCCTCATTAATGTGAATATTACTTCCCATATAGACAGATACCCCTCGTTAATGTGAATATTACTTATCATATAGATAGATACCCTCATTAATGTAAAAATTACTTCCCATATAGGTAGATTCCCTCATTAATGTGAATATTACTTCCCATATAGATAGATACCCTTTATTAATGCAAATATTACTTCCCATATAGGTAGATACTCTTAATTAATGTAAATATTTGGTTTTCATATAGGCAGATACCCTTAATTAATGTGAATACTTGATTTCCATACAGATATTAATGTGAATATGTATGGTAGATATCCGTAATTATGTGAATATTTAGTTTCCATATAGGTATACATTATTAATTAATGTGCATATTTTGTTTCCATATAGGTAGATTGTGAACATTTATTCCCCATACATGTGAATATACTCGCTTCAATGTGAATGTTTGTTACCATATTTATAAATATCCTGGGTTTAAAGTGAACATTTAATATCCCTGGTGTAATGTGAATATTTGTTTCCATGATGGTCTAAGCATGTGATTGCTTGTAAATACTCTATTGTTATGATTATTGAATAAGCATGTGATTAATAGCATGTGCATGCATGTGGGGTAGCGGGATTAGGCTAAATTTAGGGTTCACACACTTTCACGCTCTATACCTGGGCTTTCCCTGTTAGGATTAGAAATGAGTGCAATAGCGTTAGTCTCTTCGTGGAAGAGCTTGATGGGACCCGCAAACCACTCCACTCAGTGCGGGCTTTATCTGGACCCCTATGGGGGAGGATGGAAGTCCAAACTGGGAACGTTGTCATCAATAAGGATTAGAGCCTACCCGCACATACTTGTTTATAGTTTTACTTAACTAGGATAGTGTCATGAAGAACCCTGTATATATGTACCTACCCTGGGTCGGGACGTCCTTCTCCCCATACCGTCTATTGTATATATGTTGTGAGATACCTTGTATTATATCATGCATTTTGCATCTATTTTAGACTTTTATACTACTTAGTCAGTATTCTGAAAAAGCCCAATAATGAGACCATGACCCATCCTTTCAAAAAATGAAGCATTTGGCCAGAGCATTTTAAAATACGGCTCGGTCCAACCCTTTTCAAATAACTCAAGCCTAATTTTTTTTAAGAAATAACAAGCCTAGGCCCGACCTTTTCCTAAGTAAAAAATCGGCCTAGGCCTGATTTTCAAAAAGGGTTGAACCCAAATTTCAAAAATGGACTTCGGCCCTATTACCTAAAAATTCGGGCCAACATTTTCTAAGTAATCCAAGCCCGGCCAAGTCCTTTTAAAACTAGGGCCTGATCTCATCATGAAATACATTGAAGCCTGTATTTTAAAATACTCGAGGCCTAAGTGCACACAAAAGTTCACAAGTCCACATTGAACAAATCCAATGGGTTGACTACCTTGGGTCAACCCCAACCTCAGATCATAATTTGACCCTTCATAGAATCTGAGGTACATAGACCATCAACATGGAAAGAAATGGTTGAGGGAAGATTTGAACTAAAATTGTGGCCCATCAATGGTCGTGTTAATATGTTGTATGTTGGGACAGAAGCCACATCTTTCTGCAAGTATAGTATATTGTATATATGTTGTGAAATAATTTGTATTATATCATGCATTTTGCATCCATTTTAGACATACATACTACTTATCCAGTATTTTGAAAAAGCCCAATAATGAGACAATGACCCACCCTTTCAAAAAAATAAAGCACTTGGCCCAAGCATTTTCAAATATGGGTCGGCCCAACCCTTTTCAAATAACTCAGGCCCAATTCTTTAAAAATAAACTTAGGCCCGACCTTTTCCTAAGCAAAAACTCAGCCCAGGCCTAACTTTCAAAAAGGGTCAAACCCAGATTTCAAAAGGGGGCCTCGACCCTATCACCTACAAATCTAGGCCGACATTTTTTAAGCAATTCATGCCCAATTTATTTTCAACTAGGGCCTGATCCTATCATAAAATAGCTTGAAGCCCATATTTTAAAATACTTGAGGTCCAAGTGTACATTAAAGTCCACAAGCCTACATTAAGCAAATCTAATGGTTTGACTAGCCTGGGTCAACCCCAACCTCAGATCATAATCTGACCCATCATAGAATCTGAGGTACATGGACTGTCATCAAGGAAAGGAATGGTTAAGGTAAGAATTGAATTGAAATTGTGGCCCATCAATAGTCGTCTTACTCTTGAAATTTTTCATTAGCAGGATGTTTTCAGAATTCTGGAAAAGTAGTTATTTAGGTTACATCGCATTCATGCACTTCATTTCAGGCATAGCCATGCACGATAGGTTGCATACATGTTCATATCCCTATTGATATTTATTTGTGCACTAGGTACACCCATGCATAAACACCCATTGCATAACATAATCATTCCATGTTCAATTTCATAACTATGCATGCATAGTCATCTCCAATGGGTCAATAATCATATTCCAATTGTCTGCAAAATCATGGGCCAACGTGGCAAAGTTAAAGATCTTGGATTCCAATAATGAGTAGAACAAGATGATCTCTCTACAGAGAAAGGTTAGGATCATGGGGAATCATTGCATGATCATAGTAGGAATGTAATAAATGTCATCGGGTTGGAAGATTGATGGGTATTCAACTTTAGAAGTGAGCTCGCATGCTATATAAATGATATGCTTGATCATCTAAGGGTGATAACAAGAGGAATGCATCCATGCTTTTCATTTAAATCATTTTGAAATTGAATGAAATAAGATTGTCTTTTGGACTCATCTCATTTCATCCTCCTTGAACCATTACCTTGCGCCAAATTTTGTCCATTGTTGCATGTATTTTGTGTAAGTGACATAGGAAATAATTTTATTAGTACAAAGGACTTGGAGCCATGAGTTGATTTCAGGGGTCTATTCAATGGAAAAAAAAAATGAAGGAAAAGCCTCCAAGATGAAGTAAAGAACACTACTTCAAGATGTTGTCAAGGAGCTTGGTGGGATGTGGGTTTCAAAATGATGAAGAGTCATAGGAGAAATATACAGAAATGACTTATCAAGCTTGGTCCTACTTTTGTTTGATGAAATTGATAAAAAAAACCTCTTATCTTTATTATCTAAGTTATGATTGGTGTCTTAAAGGTATGATGATTATATTTTGATCAAATGAGGGGTGACTATCTTTGATCGACCATTTTTCCCATAAATAACCAAACACTGATTTACCATTTGTTAATCAAGTTGAGCCTGTATGTTAAACCAGATTTTTCTTAAAAGTCAATTTACCAAAAATTCAACTTGGGTTTGGGTCTCCTAGTGTTTAACAAGTCATTTGAGGCAATGATCACTACCAAAATGATGGCAGGCCATTTTTCTACTACCCAGAAGAAAGTCAAAGAAGAATCCCTTGCAAGCCATTTTTTAGCCTGAAAAATTCTTTTCTTGAATGACCCATCAAAGGATCACACCCCACACTTGGGCGGTTTTGAAAAAGATCAGTCCCAAATAGAATTCAAATGAAAATGAAGTAAAGATTCCTTATAAAAGGAAAAGCAAAAGTTGCGGTAAAAGAAGAAGATGATGAAAAAAGAAAAAGAAAAAGAAAAAGAAGAAGAAAAGGAAGAAGAAAGAAAAATAAGGGACATACTACACATATGAACTTTGACCAAATTACCTTTGATGAAATTGATGATTTTGAGCCTTATTTAACTCTTTTCCTCTTTAAACCATACCCCTAGACTACATTACGATCTAAATGAAAGTTCTGACCAGATTGGTATACATTATTATCTTAAATGATTTGTCAGACTCAATATTGAGTCTGAACTATGTAATGACTTGATCCTACAAAGGTACGTAGGCAACTTGTTCAAATAACAAGTTTGGTCAATACTTTGCAAATACTACACCACTAGGGCAGAAATCTTTATTCGGGGATCGGATTTTTAAGCCTTAGTTTTCTTGTTCTTGGTGAAACCTAAATCCTAAGCCTACATTTCGTCCCATGTCTTAAAGTCCACCTTGAGATTGGAATATTGATCAAACTACTTAATGAGACACCAGTTATAATTCAAGACAAGGAGTTTGAACTAAGCTTGAAATAAGTAAGAAAGAATCTTTACGTGGAGATACAGTGGAGGAGTTATGTTTGTGAGGCTAAAAAAAGTTTTGCCCATTGATATGGCTCTCTAAGCTAGAAAAGTTATATTAGTGTCAAAGTACTGGTAAAATTTGTCTCCTATTTAACAAGCATAGAAAATCAAGCAAAGACAAGCAAGTTTGTGCATTCCATCCATATTCCCATTGAGATTGAGTTATCTGATTGCATGCTTATTCATTTAAATTTCAAAGAGATTTTAAAACATTAAGGATGCAATCCAAAGAACGTCCTTGTGGAGAAAATGTAAGACAGACAGAATCAGCTACAAATGCATCTACTAGGGTAGGTGTCATGTCGAGTTTTAGAGGAATACATTCAGGGACATCTATGTCAGTTGGGAATTCAAAAATATGGCCAAGATCAGAATCGGGTTTGTTATGAGCTCATTGGTAAATTGGCACGTCATCATGTGTTATATCAAAAATAAAAAATAAAAAAAAAATCTTCTTGCCCTTCAAAGTTTTAAAGGAGGATGGATAGTCAAAGGGTTTCAGAATCACCAGCAGTTTAAATAAAGAAGATCTCTGTAGAGAAAGAGTAGTTTAACTGAGGCAAATGTTATGTTAGAAAAATTGAGTTTCAGTGGGACCCATTCAAGCACCTTCTTACCAGATTGGAATATGAAAATAGGGTCAAGATCAGCTATAGATCCATTCAACTGAGGCAGATTTTGTGATCAAGTTTCATTTGAGCCAAGCCAATCACCTCCATGGTCGGATGAGTCAAGAAAATTGAAGCCATGATCAGAAATAAACGATGGTAACTGGGGCAGATTTTGGTTTGAGTTTTTTTTGGACTAATTCCGATGCCTTCATATTACACTACAAAAAATAAGGTTATTAGTGACGGTTTTAAACCGTCACTAATACTCACAAAATCGTCACCACTAGTATTAGTGACGGTTTTCTGAGTATTAGTGACGATTTTTAATTAATCGCTATACCTGCCGTCACTAATACTTATTAGTGACGAATTTTTCAAATCGTCACTAATAATAGAGTATTAGTGATGGATTAAAATTGTCACTAAAAACCTAAGCCCGTCACTATAGATTCTATACCGAATCGACCAAAAATCGTCACTATTGCTCTATTATTAGTGATGGTTTCAAAACCGTCAATAATGCTCTATTATTAGTGACGGTTCTCCCAAACCGTCACTAATGCTCTATTATTAGTGACGATTCTGAAATCGTCACTATTTCTCTATTATTGGTGACGGTTTTGAAACCGTCACTAATGCTCTATTATTAGTGACGGTTTCAAAACCGTCACTAATACTCTATTATCAATGACGGTTTTAGAACCGTCACTATTACTCTATTATTAGTGACGGTTCTAAAACCATCACTATTGCTCTATTATTAGTGACAGTTTTAAAGCCGTCACTAATGCTCTATTATTAGTGACGGTTTTAAAACCGTCACTATTACTCTATTATTAGTGACGGTTTTAGAACCGTCACTACTGCTCTGCAGAACCATCACGAAAGCCATAGTATTAGTGACGATTTTGAAACCGTCACTAATACTTTAATTGGACAATTATTAGTGAATTTAATTTTTTTCCAATTATTAATTCCTATAAAAAATTGTAATTAAATTACATTTTCTTATACATCATTAAACCATAATTGCAATAAAATTCATGAATTATTTAAAATTCTAATTCAAATTTAAATACAAATATATTATACAAATTCAAATTCAAATTTAAATTCAAATACATTTATACAAATTCAAATTTAAATACAAATACATTATTCAAATTCAAATACATTTCATCTGTTCAGATAACAAAAAAAGTGAAAAGCTGCATCCGTAGTGCATGACATCGTCCTGTCGTTGTCACAGTTGCAAACCCTACAAATTAAGAAAGTTAAAAAAACTGTATACGTTTTTTGAAAAATTTTGGCGGCATTTCTCCTATAAATATAACATTTTCCATAGAGATATGCTCCAAACCTAGGTGTTTACAATAAACATTTTACAATAATCCAACTAGTAATGAATTTTGCGAGTGCATAGGAGCTTCATATAATAAGCATTAAATAATGTAACAATCATATATTCATGACATATGAATTATGTGACAAAAAGTAAATCAACGAACTATTTTAAAACTCGTTCGGCCTTCTATCATGTAGGCTTGTAACTCTACAATTATTCCCCCCATATTTTTATTACTAAAATAAAAATAATATTTATTTATTGTTGTGTTGATTGTATTCATGGAGCTTAAAATTAAGAGATAAATGTTGTAATGCTTTTCATCAATTCAACGAGCAGCACTATATTTTGGATTATCAAAATCCGGCAAGCTTATTGCGGTGCTCGACAACACCCAGTGGATTATACAACTACAAAGAAGACCCTTCAATGTATTTAAGTTCTAAAAACCAGAAATTTTTATATCCTTAGAGTTTGACAAGGACTGAAATTGCAGCCAAGCCAGACCCATGTTCAAAATACAGGAAAGGCAAGACCAGATAAAAACCAAGCAAGGCCCAGTTTGACAAGGACTATTTTTTCCCAGGCCAAACACATCATATTCTATATTAACATACCCAATTGGCAAATATTTTTTGGACAATAAAGATGATTTCAAATAAAATAAGAGTATTAATGATCATGCCTCAAAGACAACAGGTTCATTTTTTGAGCTGGGCATAATGCACAGCGACTGGGATCAATAAGCATTTACAGTTTCAACATACCTTTTGATTTGAATCCAACTTATATCCATTATTTGCAGCCAATGCTTTAGCAATTTCAACAGATTCCTTTGAGTTCCAAAAGTAATGGTTCATCAAAAATCAACTTCACAAATTTAATTTAAAAAATAAATAAAAATCATAATGGCCAACCTAACTTCTCTTACTAATATAGCAACACCAATAATAAGCAATGCGGTAGGAATCAAAGAATTTGCATAACTAAAATTTTTAGGGACAGAAAATTTTGGGAGGCCTTTAGGTATATCTCCAACCTAAAACAACAACCCAACATTTACTAAAATTTATATTAAACTTCAATTAAAATGAAATTTTAGAACAAGTTTGTATGATAAAATTTAACTGAGACAAAAACAGTAAAGACACATATGAACAAATAAATAAATAAACAATGAAATAACAAATGAACTAAAACTACGCAAGGCTGGTTTGAAAGTCTGCCAAGGGGCACAGAGTTGGTAAGGCCACGTGTAACAATTAGAATAAGCCACAGAAATATATGTATTTTTACTATAAGCAAAGACAGGGCTTAAAAACCAGTCGTTGAATTGGTATCTACATATATCCCCTGAGTGGGTGGTGTATGAAAAAGAAGATTAGAGAACGAACCACTTGTTCGCAGCAATAGCCACCAGTTCAGTAAAAGAATTATATCAACTTAACTTCTAACAAGCACAAATTATTTGTATCTTGATATATGAACATCTTTTATATTTAAATCTGGAAATCTTAACTGATATGATTAATTGACTATTCAGGTTTTTTTTAATAGAAAATTGACTATTCATGTTGTTGTCACTTTTGCAATTTATATCTTATTGTTAAATTGAATACCCAATAGTTTAAAATGAGTTAGATTCATGCTATTCTCACCAAAGAAATGGAAGATGGATGAAATATGTTCACAAAAGTTGTACCCAAAACAATAGCTGTGAGGGGACCAGCTGCTCGCAAGAATCGTAAATGCTTCCTTGATTTTCCTTGAACATAAACTTCAAAATAAAAATTAAATAAAAAATTAACAAGTACTTAGTTTATAAAAAAATACAATCATCTCATACCAAGTGCTTCATAATCAAAAGTACTGCAAAAATGACAGATTCCATCACAAAAGGGGGCCATGAGAACTACAAAAGGAAAAACACATGTGGTTAAATAAGGAATAAATGAGTGGAACCCCAGTGAAGGCATGTCTTATAAAAAATTAAAAGATATGCAAATGATAGAAGAAATTTTAAATCCACAAACTAGAATATGAACTAAAAAGTGCAAGCACACATCATGTGTACCTCACCTACAAGCTACAACTTCAATTACTATATGAAGAGACATAGGGCTTTTTAACAATGTGTACGGTCAAGGTTCTAAGGGTTTTATGATCCCCACAAACAAAGTGCAGTTTCCATAAAATTAATAGAAATGCCACCTAGTAACATTTAGATGCACTGGCAGAGTTTGTTATAACCATATTCCTTGTACATATTGGAAAAGGAGATACAAGCACAAGGGATACGTGTCTTTGAAGTCCAGGACATTCAATTAGATAGAAAATTGAAAAACAATGCTAAACTGAGTACTCAGCAGAGTATAAAAAAGTGTTAAATATCTTTGACATAAGCAATCGACTAGGGATTCCATATCCAGCTTAGCAGACAACCAGATAACTGGTACCACATACCAATCAAAATACTTTTTGATGCATTTTAATAAGAAAATGTGATGTATGGAAAAATTATGATGCAGAAGACCTATTGCGTAAGCATTGAAAGCATACCCTGTCCAGACTAGATATTATACTCCTGATCAGTGGCACAATTTTACTACTTCGTACTATATCATACCCCAATAAATATTTTGCTTGTGATAAGGTGATAACAATGGCTGAAGCTGTTTTAAATCTAGAAATCACAGAGTGGCTAATAAAACGAATAAGGCAGCCAAGCCTGGAGGAGAAAGGAAATAAATAATAGTCATAGGTTGGCACTGATGATAATGATAATATCTGGGAAAAAAAATGTATCATTTTCTTTTCAGTAAGACAACAAAAATAAAATCATAGGGAATATGAAACCCCCTTCCCACCCTGACCCCCCACACACGCACAGAGCCCTCATCTCTTTAACACCCAAAAAAAGGACAACATATGAATGCACGCATGTTCTTTAAGAAAAAGAAAAGATAAATTACCTCAAGAGCCCCATTATGCATTCCAGTATCCCAACCATAAGATCATAGGGAACATGAAACCCCCTTCCCACCCTGACCCCCCACGCACACACAGAGCCCTCATCTCTTTAACACCCCAAAAAATGACAACATATGAATGCACGCACGTCCTTTAAGAACAAGAAAAGATAAATTACCTCAAGAGTCCCATTATGCATTCCAGTATCCCAACCATAAGTGCCAAAAGTATTGCAAGTTCCGTGTATAATTCATCAGATGAATCAACAATTGCACTCAAGAACAAAATATGAATGCACGCATGTCCTTTAAGAACAACAATTGCAGCCTCCCGATTCTTACCTCCATGTCCATCATAAACTCCAAATAATAAAGTGGAAGCATCTAGAACAGGATATGCAACATGCTAGCAAATCAAACATTAATAGTCAATAACAAAATATTCATACTATTAGTTAAGACCTTTAACATGAAAGTTTGAAGTCTCAAGTCATAATCAGGATATCCCTTTTAGGATAACAAGAAAAAAAAATTAATATAATAAATGCAAGAACTATGTTGTAGGTAGCCTATTTATGCATTAGTTTGCATATTTGTAAACCCTAGCATGGATTAGTTCATCTATGTTGTAGGTAGAAGCATTTGCAAGTAGGGCTAGGTGATCACGTACATACACACAACATCATTACAGTATCTTCACTTGACAACCAATTAGAAGAAGAATCAGAAACATTTGTAAGTTGTCTTATGCTGAGGTAATGCACTGAAGATGTTTTTTGGACTGACACCAAAACCTTGAGACTTTGAAGGACATAATGTGAAATTTAGCATCACTCCTAAAAATCTTTTTCCAAACAGAACTAGAGAGGAGTTTCTCAAGATGTAAGCTGATATTCTAGAAAGTATCCTTTTCTTTTCATTGTTCTCATTAGTTAATTACATTTATTCCAAGGCCCATATCTAAAAGAACAAAGGACTTACCTGCAAAGAGTTTTAGGGGATGACAATGTATTGACTGTCAAATTTGCTAATAGAGAGATAGACCTCAGCACTTCGGCGACCTGTTCTGGTAATCATTACACTGCCTACAGAAGTATTGCAAAGGAAGGAATTCTTGTAGGTTTATGTCATTATCGATTTTTTGGTGAGTTTTTCTTCTCCCATTCATTCATATATGACTATGTAGTTTGTGCAAATGATGTAAGAGTAGAATTGATAAATACGACAGGATCACAAATATTATCCATATCAGGGTTATCCTTCATTTGAAAAATTTTATTTAAACTAGAAATTTATGAAAAAAAAAAAAACACACTTTGGAATAATATGCACAGATAAGAATCTGATTGCCAACTGCCTCACCATCTTTTGGTAACAATAGTTAGAGATAGGTGTATGTGTGTGTATGTGTGTGTGTTATATTATATACATCAAGAAATTTTGTTTGTTTGTTTGTTTGTTTGTTTTTGTTTTTTGATTTTTTTTTGTTTTTTTTTTTTTGTTTTTGTTGCATTGGATGCTGATTGGGGAGCCATCTTCACAAGTGACAAAACTGTGCAGAAAAAAAATTTGGGGGGGGGGGGGGGACTAGTTAATTGATGTTTATTGTGGATCACAAACCATTTGCTATTTATTGTGGATCACAAACCCTTTTTTGAGGTTTTCTCTAAGTTAAACACGTTACATTATTTAATGATTATGAAATGAAATGAAATGATTTTTTGTTTTTTTTTTTTTTCCAGTTTTGTTTTCCCAAGAGGAAGTGAAATGATTTGGGATTAGATATTAGGGTCTCTCTTTGACCCTGTCTCTACCCCTCTATCTGTTTTTAGTGTGGAGAAAACAGAGAGGGTCCATGACATTGACATGGACAGGGGCTCCACTTGGCTTCTCATGTCATCAGACCTTCAATTGACCTATATTTATATGGTTTAAATTTCATTATAAAAGAGGGTTGGTGACATAAGAAACAGGGGAGCTTGACCTCTGCATAGGCTATAGGCCATACCCCTCATCCTCATCTAAGTATAAATAGAGAGAAGGAAACTGTTAACCTGTTTGGTTCTATCACAGAAACTGAAAACCTGTTTGATTAATTGTTTTCAGTTTTTTCTCTCACAAAATTATAAGAAATATGTTGTTCATCACCAAAAATTGAGGAAAAAAAGGGAAAAATTCATGTTGAAACACGGGAGAAAAGAAATATGTGGAAGAATAGAGCAAGTGGGGGGGGCGGGGGTGCAGCTTTGCAAAATTTCTAGAAAAGGAGTAACTCCAATGGTCCCCAAACAATTCAACCACAACAAGCAGAAATTTAAACCATGATTTGGATGAAAGACTTCAAACTATCAGGAAATCAACCCAAATGCACTAAACCCAAGATGAGCTCCAACCTTTCAAGAACAAGGAGACAAAACCCTCACATAGAAATTGTTTCGCTCGCTCGCATCGCTGTTGTCCACAAATCAACATTGAGAACCAAATTGCAAAATGATTTTCCCTTCATCTTCCAACAAGACACAACATGAGACCCTCAGCTGCATGAACGGGCAGCAAACCAGCCGCTGCTATGTGAAGGGGCAGGGGCTAGGTGTGTGAAATTGAAGAAAAAAACCAACAAAAATGCATGATGAAAATGTATGGATGGGAATAGAAGTGGAGAACCCCAGGCATAAATTTTATATACAACACCTCTCCTCTATTGCCCAACTAGGTGAAAATCACTAAAAGTGGGTTTTTATTTATAAGGAAACTAGAGAAACAGCTTCTTTTGGAGCTTCCAAAAAACCCACAACCAAACATGTACACATTTTTGTCTAGTCGAAGAAAACACAAGCAAAAAACAATAAAAGGAAACAATTCAAACGCCCTTAAAAAAAAAAAAAAAAACTCTAATTGATGGCAATTGTCAAAAGCTAATAAAATCCGAAAATTAATTGTTAACAAAAGTTCTAAATTGTAGTGTAACTCTTTTCAACCACAACCTTCAATAACAGTAGTATGCAAACTGCAACAATAGCAACTGCCACCTGCAGCTAAAACAGCCAGCTAGAACCATAATACCAAACAAGCCGTAAGCCTTTATCCCAACTATTAGGCTTTAGCTACATGGATCATTCCTGCATTGAAATTGTTTAAGCATATCCTATTTGTTAAATTAAAATTTATTAAATTTTTTTAAACTGCTCAGCTCGCTTCCATTTGTCTTCCTATTATCTTAATACAACCCTCCACTTCAATCAAAATACTTCCTTTACCAGTGAGTTAACAGCCATTGCACATGTCCAAACCATCTCAAATAGTCTATGGCATTTCTAATAGCTTTTAAAGCATGTAAAATGAAACGACTGCCTTTCTAAATCAATGAACTCACCCTTAATTTCCTAAATATGGCTTGAAAATAATTTCCATTTTCCACATACGACACTAATATGCTTATTCAATCAATAGTTACGGGACTAAAAAATGGATTGTCATGACTCACAGACAGCTCATAGTGCACAGGTAAATAAACAAATAAATGAAATGTAAAAGTAGGTAGAAAGTAATAAAAAAGAAACAATATAAAAAAAATTATACAACTTCTTACCATCAGCCCAAGAAGTTTGAGTTTAGCATTTGCCTTGGGGAAGTTCAACTTATTTTTCCATAAAAGCTTCTGAACATCTTTGCTCAGTCCATTCATTTATGAGCTTATCTTCTGACCATTCAAAGCTCCATTACAAATATCATCTACATGCCAACCCATACGGGCAAGCCACTTCAGCACTCATGAAAGGACAATTTCCCTCCAGATCAGCTGGTTTTTGCATTTAAGAACTCCATGCCCATTACAAGAGTTGAATGATACAATTATTTCAGAAAATTGATTTGGAAGAGAACTGACAATTTCAGAAAAGCAATTGTTCACTACCTGCATTTTAAAGGCTTCTAAGTCATGGCTGAAACGACATTTATCATTCTAAGGGCATGAACTAATGTTTCCTATCTTCACTATCTCAGGACAGATATGCAGCACAGATTTTTGTTC
Source organism: Malania oleifera (assembly GCF_029873635.1). NCBI lineage: Eukaryota > Viridiplantae > Streptophyta > Magnoliopsida > Santalales > Ximeniaceae > Malania > Malania oleifera. Next base: position 4,604,029 of record NC_080420.1, read on the forward strand.
CTGAGGTTTGAAAACATCTCTTGTGATTAAATAACAACAGAGAAAAAGTTCAGATTAGTAAACAATACATATATATATATATATATATATATATTTTTTTTTTTCAAAAATTAAAAATCAAAGAATTTTTTGTGTTGAAATCAAAGCAGAGAGAGTACCATGAGCACTATCATACAATATAGAATTGTTACGAATAGTTTACACATCAAATAAATAAACAGGAATATTATATTAAATTCCTACCTTAAATAGTTTACGCTCAAATAGATAATACACCAATCAAAGAATCTAAAATCTAGTTTAATATATGGGGGAAAGAAGACCTTAAAATTGCATTGTTATTTCTTTAGTCCTTAGAAAAACCTTTTTATTACAAACAGTACAGCTCAGAGATGCTACAACTCTCTCTCAAGTGAATAGCAGGCAAAGAAACACCCAATTTAAGAAACACCCAAACCTTGTCCGCAATGTGTATTGTTGAAACCAAATCAACCTGCACAATCAATCAAAGCACAAAATCTCTTCAACTTCCTACGGTGCTTTTGATAGGGAAAAAAAAACACCCAATTTAAGAAATTAAATTTTAAGCTAAACTTGAAGAAAGGGTTGGAGAAGAGACTAGGGCAACTTCTTTTTGTAAGTAACAACGACAGTCTGCAAATTGCCAGTGCCTCCATCATTCCCTTGTTTGAATCTCATGAAATCAATGATGCAGTTCTTCCGCAAGAGCTGTTCCGTGGAGCCATCCTCTACGTGTTGTCTTCTGGCAGAAGCTTTGATTCTCAAAATTAGAGGAGGTGAACAGTGCGGGCATCTAGGGCTTCGCGTTGAGCGCTTGCAGGATCTAGGTATGGAAGGAATCGATGCCCTGGACAAGTCACGGGTGGAACTGGAAGGAATTGAAGATTCGGAAAGGAGTGGCGTGCAGAAACGAATTTTGATTAGATTAAAGTATTAGTGACGGTTTCAAAACCGTCACTAATACCCTATTATTAGTGATGGTTCTCCAAAACCATCACTAATACCTTTAACTAATTTTTTTTAATATATTTTTTAAATAAAAAAAACTAGTAGTGACGGTTTCAAAACCGTCACTAATACCCTATTATTAGTGACAGTTGTGTCAAACCATCACCAATACCCTTAATTAATTTTTATTATATTTTATAAATAAAAAAACTAGTAGTGACGGTTTCAAAACTGTCACTAATACCTTATTATTAGTGACAGTTGTATCAAACCGTCACTAATACCCTTAACTAATTTTTTTTTATATTTTTAAATAAAAACACTAGTAGTGACGGTTTCAAAACCGTCACTAATACCCTATTATTAGTGACGGTTGTCCCAAACCATCACTAATACCCTTAACTAATTTTTTTTAAATATTTTTTAAATAAAAATACTATTAGTGACAGTTTCAAAACTGTCACTAATACCCTATTATTAGTGACGGTTCTACCAAACCATCACTAATACCTTTAACTAAATTTTTTTAATATTTTTTAAATAAAAACATTAGTAGTGACGGTTTCAAAACCGTCACTAATACCCTATTATTAGTGACGGTTGTCCCAAACCGTCACTAATACCCTTAACTAATTTTTTTTTATATTTTTTAAATAAAAATACTATTAGTGACGGTTCTAACAAACCATCACGAATACCTTTAACTAATTTTTTTTAATATTTTTAAAATAAAAATACTAGTAGTGATGGTTTCAAAACCGTCACTAATACCCTATTATTAGTGACGGTTGTCCCAAACCGCCACTAATACCCTTAACTAATTTTTTTTTTTTATATTTTTTAAATAAAAAAAGTAGTAGTGATGGTTTTAAAACCGTCACTAATACCCTATTATTAGTGACGGTTCTCCCAAACCATCACTAATACCTTTAACTAATTTTTTTAAATATTTTTTAAATAAAAATACTAGTGGTGACGGTTTCAAAACCGTCACTAATACCCTATCATTAGTGACAGTTGTCCCAAACCGTCACTAATACCCTTAACTAAATTTTTTCTTTTATGTTTTTAAATAAAAACACTATTAGTGACGGTTTTGGAGAATCGTCACTAATACCCTATTATTAGTGACGATTCTCCAAAACCGTCACTAATACCCTTAAATAATTTTTTTTATTTATTCATAAATATTAGTAGTGACAGTTAGTTAATTGTCACTAATAAGTGACTTTTAGTGACGAATTTAATCTGTCACTAATACGCTAGAATCGTCGCTAATATTTTCTCGAAAAAATTTTCGCTCGAAAACTATTTACCGTGTTATTTTTAGTGACGAAAGTATTAGTGACGGTTTCGAAACCGTCACTAATAGTGTCATATTAGTGACGGCTGCTAAAACCATCACTAATACTTAAACTATTAGTGATGGTTCTTAAAAACCGTCACTAATACCAACTTTTAGTGACGAAATTGAATTCGTCACTATTACTTTCGTCACTAAAAATCAATTTTTTTGTAGTGTTAGAGTGCACGATGATAACATAGCCAAGATCAGTGGTCGAGGATTGAAACTGGGGCAATTTTTAAGTTCTATTGGAGCAAATTTAGGAGCTTTCAGGATAGAATAAAAGTCTAAAACAGGGCGATGACTAGTGGCATGTAAACACTGGGGCAGATTTTGAGTGCCTTTTGGAATTTGAAACATGGCTAGAATCAATGACAACTTGGAATTTGAAAGGACACTCAAGATCAGAGATTGGGTTGTCGATTACAAGCACGTTGGAAGGAGAAAAGATTCATGCATTACCATGCATTTCATGCATTACCACACATTCCATGCATTGCATAGGAAAGAAAATACAAAGGGCATCTCATTCAACATGCATACATCTTTGCATTCACGCATCATTATGCACATAGAGCAACATATCACTGCATGCTAGCATCTTAGGTAGCAACATTCATACATATAGCAATAGAGCACCATTCATTCATACTTGCCTAGTTGAATAAACTTCTGAATAATTATTTTGCATCCTTGACTGAGCCATTCATGTCTAGACATATTTTGAAACTAGGGCAGTTGGCCCCTATGCACAGATTGAGATACTTTGAAACTATGGCAGTTGACCCCAGGAAGCAATTGATGCATTGGTTGTTGAGTCTCAAAGAGGGAGGTCTAAAGACAGCCAAAGAAACTCGTGATTTTGTTCCCGATCAATAATCCCTAGTGGAATAATTCTGAACCCTACACTTGAGGACATTTTCCAGAAGAATCTTGTGGTCTCACACCCGACTGATCACCCTTAGTAGAATAATCATTTTCCAAAATACTGACCTTCGAAAAGATCTCGGGACTTGGCACCTGATTGATCATCCCTCGTGAAGCAATTTTTCAAGACTTAAAACCCATATGAGCTTATTCTTCAAAGAGTCTCAGGGTCTTGCACCCGATTAATCATCCTCAGCGGAGCAAATTTTTAAGACTTAGAACCTTATACTTGAGGACACTTTATGAAAGATCTCAAGACCCCATACCCGATTCATCATCCCCCATACATAGTAACCATCTCCCTGGTCCAAATTGAGACATCTACCCTGAAATTAGGGCATCAACCCTCACATCCAAAAATGGTGTTGTTCACGAAAAAACCGAGGTGTTGGATCACCTTAAAGCGTTCTTGATTATCTCATTCATGTGAGTAGTTTCATCCAAATTGTTTTGATTATCTTATTCACACTTATTGACCCATTATGGTCCCACTCTTATTGACCCTTCACGGTCCCACTCTTATTGACCCTTTGCGGTCCCACCTTATTTACCTTTTGTGGTCCTACCTCATTGACCCATCGCGGTTCCACTTTATTGACCCTTCGCGGTCCCACCTTATTGACCCTTCGTGGTCCCACCTTATTGACCCTTCGCGATCCCAGCTTATTGACCCTTCGCGGTCCCACCATATTGACCCTTCACGGCTCCACCTTGTTGACCCTTCGCGGTCCGCCCTTATTGACCCATCGCGGTCCCACCTTATTGACCCAGAGCGGTCCTATTCTTATTGAACCTTCGTGGTCCCACCTTATTGACCCTTTGCGGTCCCACTCTAATTGATGCATTGCGGTCCCACATTATTGATCCTTCGCTGTCCCACTCTTGTTGACCATTGGCGGTCTCACCTTATTGACTCTTTGCAGTCCCACCTTATTGACCATTCTTGGTCCCACCTTATTGACCCTTCGTGATCCCACCTTATTGACCCTTCGCGGTCCCACTCTTATTGACCCTTCGTGGTCCCATCTTATTCACCGTTCGCGGTCCCACCTTATCGACCATTTGTGGTCCCACCTTATCGACCCTTCATAGTCCTATCTTATTGACCCTTCACGGTCCCACTCTTATTGACCATTTGCAGTCCCAACTTATTGACCCATCGCGGTCCCACCTTATTGGCCCATCGTAGTCCCACTCTTATTGACCCTTTGCGGTCCCATCTTATCGACCCTTCGCGGCATCACCTTATTGACCCTTCGTACTCTCACTTTTATTGACCCATCGCGGTCCCACTCCTTATTGACCCATCGCGATCCCACCTTATTGACCCATCGCGGTCCCACCTTATTGACCCTTTACGGTCCCACTTCATTAACCCTTTGTGGTCCCACCTCATTTACCCATCGCGGTCCCATTTTATTGACTCATCGTAGTCCCACTCTTATTGACCCATCGCGGTCCCGCTCTTATTGACCCTTTGCGGTCCCACCTTATTGACCCTTTGCTGTCCTACCTCATTGACCCATCGCAGTCCCACCTTATTGAGCCTTCGTGATCCCACCTTATTGACCCTTCGCAGTCTCACCTTATTGACCCTTCATGGTCCCACTTTATTGACCCTTCACGGTCCGACCTTATTGACCCTTCGCGGTCCCACCTTATTGACCCTTTGCGGTCCCACCTTATTGACCCTTCGAGGTTCCACCTTATTGACCATTTGCAGTCCTACCTTATTGACCATTCACGGTGCCACCTTATTGACCCTTTGCGGTCCCACCTCATTGACCCATTGCGATCCCATCTTATTAACCCATCGCGATAACACTCTTATTGACCCATCGCGGTCTTGCCCTTATTGACCCTTCGCGGTCCCACCTTATTGACCCTTCGCGGTCTCACTTTTATTGACCATTCGCGGTCCCACCTTATTGACCCTTCGCGGTCCCATTTTATTAACCCTTCGTGAACTATAGTTTGGGTTCCTACACCCGGTACGAGTCACCCTCTGTGAACTATAGCTCGGGTTCCTACACACGGTGCGAGTCACCCTCCATGAACTATAGCTCAGGTTCCTACACCGGGTGCAAGTCACCCTCCGTGAACTATAGCTCAGGTTCCCACACCCGATGCGAGTCACCCTCCGTGAACTACAGCTTGGGTTCCTACACTTGGTGTGAGTCACCCTCCATGAACTATAGCTCGAGTTCCTACACCCAATGCAAGTGACCCTTCGTGAACTATGGCTCGAGTTCCTACACCTGGTGCGAGTCACCCTCCGTGAACTTTAGCTTGGGTTCCAACACCAGTGCGAGTCACCCTCCGTGAACTATAGCTCGACTTCCTACACTCGGTGCGAGCCACCCTTCGTGAACTGTTGCTCGGGTTCCTACATCCGGTGTGAGTCACCCTCCGTGAGCTATAGCTCGGGTTCCTACACCCGATGCGAGTCATCCTCCGTGAACTATTACTCAGGTTCCTACACTTGATGCAAGTGACCCTTCGTGAACTATGGCTCAGGTTCCTACACCTCGTGCGAGTCACCCTCCGTGAACTATAGCTTAGGTTCCAACACCAGTGCGAGTCATCCTCCGTGAACTATAGCTCGGCTTCCTACACCCGGTACGAGCCACCCTTTGTGAACTATTGCTCGGGTTCCTACATCCGGTGTGAGTCACCCTCCGTGAGCTATAGCTCGGGTTCCTACACCCGATGCGAGTCTCCCTTCGTGAACTATAGCTCGGGTTCCTACACCCGGTGTGAGTCACCCTCCATGAACTATAGCTCGGGTTCCTACACCCGGTGCTAGTCACCCTCCGTGAACTATAGCTCGGGTTCCTACACCCGGTGCGAGTCACCATCCGTGAACTATAGCGCGGGTTCCTACACCCGGTGCTAGTCACCCTCCGTGAACTATAGCTCGGGTTCCTACACCGGGTGCAAGTCACCCTCCATGAGCTATAGCTCGGGTTCCTACACCTGGTGCAAGTCACCCTCTGTGAACTATAGCTCGGGTTCCTACACCGGGTGCAAGTCACCCTCCGTGAACTATAGCTCGGGTTCCTACACCCGGTACAAGCCACCCTGCGTGAACTATAGCTTGGGTTCCTACACCCGGTGCAAGTCACCCTCCATGAACTATAGCTTGGGTTCCTACACTTGGTGCGAGTCACCCTCCGTGAACTATAGCTCAGGTTCCTGCACCTAGCAGAAGTCCTACTTAAAAAGCTTGCTAACTGGGATTCTACACCCAAGCCATCATTAACCCTTGATCCAAAATTCCCATTGAAATATCATCAGACTCTTAGAATCCTACATCTGAGAAGTCCTCGAGACCTTACACTTAATTGATCATCCACAGCAAAGTAACCATTTTTCGAAGGCTTAGGATCCTACACCTGAATACTCAGAATCTTATACTTGAGTGATCATCTCTAATTAGCAGAAAGAAATAATTCTTGATTAACCTGAAAGCTATAGGGAGTTGTTTGACCTGACTAAAATAGGTGTATTTTATCTTTGCAGGCTTGTTTTATAAAAAATGCAGGAGAGTTCCTACTGTTACATTGAAGCAACAAAGGCTACAAAGAGGGGCAGCTGTAGACACCCTATTTTTGCCCTAACCAAATAGAACAAGTGGTCCCTTCTCATTATACTTTTATTATTATTATTATTATTATTATTATTATTATTATTATTTATATTATTATTATTTTTATTTTATTATTATTATTATTATTATTATTATTTTTTATTATCTTTATTTTATTATTACTTTTATATAATTATTTGCATTACTTATTATTATTTATTACTAGTAGTATTATTAGCATTACTTTACTATTATTATTTTGGATATATTTATTATTATTATTATTATTAATATTATCACTATTTTTATCATTATTATTATTATTATTATTAATATTATCACTATTTTTATTATTCTTATTATTATTATTATTATTATTATTATTATTATTATTATTATTATTATGTGATTTAGGGTTTCTTTTTTGGGGAAGAGCCTATATATAGGCTTATTCTCGGGTTCTCTCTTGTATCTCTCTCTCTCTCTCTCTCTCTCTCTCTCTCTCTCTCTCTCTCTCTCTCTCTCTCTCTCTCTCTCTCTCTCTCTCTCTCTCTGCAACAGCAGCGATGGCCACTCTCTCCTCCAATCTCTTTCACTTTCTCTCTCAGTTTCGTGACCAGAAGCCCTCAGCAACCATCCTCCCGACTGCCTCAGCAACCGCCTCCCTGCTCCATCGCTTGCCATCACCGCCGCCACATCCTTCAACCTCACTCACAACGCCAGAGTGCCATCCCTTTCCATCACTCTCTTCCCCAGCTGCTATTCCCCACGACCATAGCAGCAAGCCGAGCCAGCCGAGGCTTCCTTCTGTAACAGGCCGCTGCTGCAGCCACTCCCGTGCACCAGACGGCCGACCATTATCCTCGGCCAACACCATCTTTCTCCGACACCAGTGCTGAGCGCAGGCCAAAAAAAAAAAAAAACACCAAAAGAGAAAGAATTTGATCTTATTCTTCTTCTCCACGAAGCTCTCACAGCATCCCGAAGGCTCTACTCCTTGCCAACCTCCATCCTCTCTGCCTCCCTTTGTCTCCCGGCTCTCTGATCTCCCTCTCTGTGTCCCAGCCCCCTTTCTCTTCCTCTCTGGTTCTCCATCTTCCAGCCATTCCCTCCGGCTACACCTGCTCTACTCCGCCTCCAGCCACTGCGAGCACCAACAGCACCGCCCCGAACCATAGCCAGCACAATCAGCCACGACAACTCCCCATCAATTCAGCGCCGTTGCAGGACCTCCTCTGTTCCTACCACGCACCACCAGCAGCCCAGCATCTCCGGTGAGCCTCGCCTCCCTTTGTCCGCCGCTGTTCCCTGCTCACAGCCACTGCGCGAACCTGACCACTCCAGCCGCAGCCCGAACATTCACTTGCAGATCCTCCGCACTCCTCTACAACACTTTCCGACCACCTCAGAACCATCCCACGGTGAGTCCCCTGCCTCCCTCTGCTGTATCTGCACACACACACTCTGTACACAGACAGAGCACACACGCACTCACACTGTCACACACATGCATTTTATTTTATTTTATTTTTATTTATTTATTTATTTATTTTACATCTTTGTTTGTTTTGGTATAATCTGAGACACTCAAATGGTTATTTATTTTGCAAGCATATAAACATATAGATATACACGTTTTTTGATTTTGTTTAGAAGTTAATATTTAAAGGTAGGTGTCTATGGTATTTGGTTTTGTATATGGTTATTATTATTGCTATTATACATATTTATCAATATTATGTTCATGTTGTCTTCATTATAGAATTTCTATTTTTATTATATATTTATCTTGTATTATTCTTAAAATGTTTATATGTGGGTTCTAATATTTAAAGCTTAAGTTTTTCTGGTATATGTTTGAGTGGTATTTGATATTGTATATTGTTGTTAAAGTTTTTTTTTTATTTTTTATTCCCTTACTGTCATGTATTTATTATTATTATTGTAATACTTATTGATTATATGTTCATTTTTTTTCTTTCACCATGTTTATTATTTACATAGTGTTTAGGGTTTTTGATTATCATCATTTACGATTGTAATTATGTTATGTTATTATTTAAGCATATTTAAGATTTTTATTAGTTTCCTTAGGGCTTAATTGTTTCCATATGACTTGTGTACTAATTTTAGAATTGATTTGTCTCCATATTGTATAGCTTACACATTAATGGTAGGATTGGATTGTTTCCTAATTTCATTAGTTTTTTTCCATATTTATTATTGTATATTTATATGTTAATTTTCAGGTCGATTTGTCTCCATAATTTCAATTATTTCCATATTTATTATTTTGCATTTTGCATATTAATTTTAGGATTGATTTGTTTCCATATATATTATTGTATATTTACATATTAATTTTAGGGCTTTATATGTTTCCATGTTATATATTTAGGGTTATTTTTATTGATATTATTATTATGATATTATTGTGATGTGTTGTTATTATTAGTATCTGCTATACCATTACTATGAAATTATTATTCATGTAGTGTTATTGTGATATTGTAACTATGTGTTACTCTTATAATATTGGATTATATTACTAATATGATATTATTATGATAGGGTTATTATTATAGTAATATGTCTTATACATGTATTGTCATTAATATGATATATTATCCTTACTATTATTATTATTATTATTATTATTATTATTACTTTTTTATTATTACTATTATTACACATTCTTAATATTTTTGCTTATTTGGTGTATTTATATTTTGTATTATGTTTTGCAGTATTTATTTTCATTATTTATTTTCGATTTTATCCCTATGATTTCAATGGTAGGGTGTGAGCTTTTGGGCTTCACGTACCCTTAGTTATGAGGGAATATTTAAATATTTATATATTACATATGTTTTTGTATTATTTATTTATTTATTTGTTCATTTTGCATGTGTATTAGTAAATTTACTAGAGGAGTAATTTTAAAGACTTACTAGATTAACTTAGAGATAATTCCAAATCAATTAGGTACCATTCGTAAGAATGGGCGCGTAGGGGGTGCTCGTAGCTTCCCCTTGCGTAACCGAACTCCTGAGCCCAACTCTGGTAACATAGACCCATTCTACCCTTAACGAGGTAGTAATCATGTATTCTAACCATACTAAAAGGCTAGTGGCGACTCTGATATTCCTTGTTTTCCCTGAAAATTAAAATAATTTTTTAATTTCGTCGCTTGGGGCACATGCACTTGGGGACGTCGCGACAGTTTGGCGACTCCGCTGGGGACCTTTGAGAGTCGAGCCAATAATTAATTAGGAATTATCCCAATTTAAATTTATTAAGTCTTTAATTACTCCACTTTTGTGAATAAAATACCCCTATATTTTAATAAAGTAATTTGTTAAAATTATAACATATATATATATATATATATATATATATGTTTCCATAGTTGTAGCTTGGAGTTAATTATCATAAATACCTTAATTAATGTTCCCATATATAGAGATACCTTCATTAATGTGAATATTACTTCCCATATAGGTAGATATTTTTTATTAACGTGAATATTACTTCCCATATAGGTAGATACCCTCCTTAATGTGAATATTACTTCTTATATAGAGATACCTTCATTAATGTGAATATTACTTCCCATATAGGTAGATACCCTCATTAATGTAAATATTACTTCCCATATAGGTAGATACCCTCATTAATATGAATATTACTTCCCATATAGAAAGATACCCTCATTAATGTAAATATTACTTCTCATATAGGTATATATTCTTAATTAATGTGCATATTTAGTTTCCATATAGGTAGATTGTGAACATTTATTCCCCATACATGTGAATATCCTTGCTTCAATGTGAATGTTTGTTTCTATATTGATAAATATTCTTGATTTAATGTATATAGATAGTTTCCATGTTTGAAAATATCCTTGCTTTTATGAAAATATTTGTTTCCATGGGTGCTTGAATATGCATGTGACATGCATGTGGGGTAGCGGGATTAGGTTAAAATTTGAATTCACATACTTTCACGCTCTATACCTGAGCTTTACCTGTTAGGGTTAGATAGGAGCTGTCGCGACGTCCCCGGGAGCGCGTGTGCCCCGGGCGGCGAAATTAAAAGTCAAATTTAATATTTTCAGGAAAAATATGGTGTAGGAGTCGCCACTAACCTTTAGTGCGGTTAGAACACATGATTACTACCCCGTTAGGGGTAGAATCGGTCTACATTACCAGAGTTAGGTTCGGGAGTTCGGTTACGCGAGGGGAAGGTACGAGCACCCCCTACGCGCCCGTTCTTATGAACGGTACCTAATTAATTTGAAATTATCCCTAAGTTAATTTAATAAGTCTTTAAATTACTCTTTTTTGTAAATTTATAAATATCTATGAAAAAAAATAAATAAATAAATATATACATATATTCCCTCAGAGCTTAAGGTACGTGAAGCCCGAAGGCTCATACCCCCGCAATAAAATCATAGGGAAGAAAAAAATCAAAAATACTTAATAACAAAAATATAATAATGATAATAATAATAATAATAAATGATCATAAAATAATAATAATGATAGTAATAGTAGTGATCTACAATAATAATAATAATAATATTAATAACTCGACACATGTATATATACGTTTGATAATAATGAATAGCATGTACCCTAATATATGGAAATAATATGTGACTATATACATGCTAACATACATATATACTTGCACAAAAAGGATAGTAAGAATAATACCGCGTTCCAAGATTTATAATATCAGCCCACCTCTAAAAATATACATGTGTATATATATATGATAATTATGGCAATAATACTATTAGTAGTAATAAGCATATATTAATAATACTAGACCTGCCTTAATAAAAACATGTACAATATGGAAATAATAAACTAATCCTATAATTAACATGTAAACTATACAATTTGGAAACAAATCAAGTAAAATTATGGGAACAATTCAAATTATAATCTATTATGTGAATATATATATATATATATATGGGTATAATATATAAACATGTGATAATTAGGAAATATACCAAAATCTAACATGGAAATACAGTAATAATACGAAACTAAATAGGTAATCAAATATACAATAAGAAGGATAGGTAAAGGTAATATGAATATGCACCTAAACATATGAGGTGATCACAATAATAAGATGTAAACTATACAATTAAATAATAATATAAATATGCCAATAAATAATTAAGGCTATGACAATAATGCCTATGCATGCAAATTAGATATACAATTTAAGATATGCAATCAATAATAACATAAATATATATAAGGTCATAATAATAACAATCACATATGTATGTAAAAATATATATAAAACAAATATGCATCATAATAATAATAATAGGCAAAGATGAATACACATAAATCATGTATATAACAATAATACTAATAAAATACAGACAACAGTAATACTATAATCAATATAAAATATATATGTAAATACTTGCCTATATACATATATATATATATATATATATATATATATTAACACTAATCAATAAAACAATTGTGAATATCTGTGAGTGAGGGTTGTCTGTGTGTGCACAGTGTGCGTGAGTGTGTGCAGAGATCAGGGAAACTCACAGCAGGCTTACCGTGGGCTGACGGAGAGGAGGCTAGTGGCCGGAGGATGGGCGATGAGGCGGTGATGGCGGAAACGGCGAGTGGTGGGACTGACAGTGACGACGGCGACTGCTGGGTTGCGGTGCGTGGCCGGAGGCTGGTGTGACGGGCGGTGGCGAGGAGGACTGGCCGGTGGTATGCGGGTGTTGCTGAGAGCCGTGAGGCTCTGCCGGGGCGTGGCTGTGCTGGTGGGGTGTCGCCGGAGTGCAGCAATCTCCCGTAGGCTTCTCGGGTTCGTGGCAGCAGCAACCGGATGTTGAAGCTTCTGGTGTGGCTGCTGGTGTCTCGGTGGTTGCAGCAGAGCCGGAGGATGGCTGGTGTATGGAGGCCCTCGGCTATTTTGGCTGAGATGGCTGGTATGCTCCTGGCCAGCCGTGGAGAGTGGCCGGGAATAAAGGGAGAGAAAGAGTGATAGAGGGAGGCTGATGGAGAGATTTTGCCGGCAGCCGAAGAAGAAGAAGGAGAAGAAGAAGAAGAAGAAGCAGCCCCCGGCCCCCTGCAGCGCAGCGCCCCCCCCTCCTTATAAAAATAAATTTGAAAAAACCCTAAAAACATTTCCTTTCTTGGTTTATGGTATTTTTCTTTTTTTGGAAATAATATATACTACTATTATAAAAATAAGGAAATAATAATAATAATAATAATAATAATAATAATAATAATTATAAAGATAAATAAATAAATAAAATAATAATAATAATAATAATAATAATAGTAATAAATAAAGGTAAAAATACTAATAATAATAATAATTAAAAATAATGTCAATAATAATGAAAATAATAATAATAATAATAAACAATATAAATAGAAATAAAAATAAATAATAATAATACTAATGAAAAAAATAATAATAATAATAATAATAATAAATAAAATAATAGTAATAATAGTAATAAAAATACTAATAATAATGATAATAAAAATTAAAAACAATAGTGAAAATAATAAATAATAATAATAAAATAGACGTAAAAAAATAAAAATAAAAGTAATATCAATAATACTAATGAAAAATAATAATAATAATAAAGAAAATAATAATAATAATAATAATAATAATAATAATAATAATAATAATAATAATAATAAGATTAGTGAAAATTAATAATAATAATAATAATAAGAATAAATAAAATAATAATAATAATAATAATAAAATAACAATAATAATAATAATAGTAATACATATATTGGGCTTGGGTAAAAATGGGGTGTCTACAGGAGTGTAATAGCGTCAGTCCCTTCGTGGCAGAGCTTGATGGGACCCGCGAAGCACTCCGCTCAGTGCGGGTTTTATTCGGACCCCTATGGGGGAGGATAGAATTCCAAACTGGGGACCTTTTGTCAATAGGGTTAGAGCCTACTCATACATACTTGTATATAGTTTTTCTTAAATAGGATAGTGCCATGAAGAACCCTGTATATATGTACCTATTCTGGGTTGGGACATCCTTCTCCCCATACCGTCTGTTGTATATATGTTGTGAGATACCTTGTATTATACCATGTATTTTGCATCCATTTTAGACTTACATACTACTTAACCAGTATGCTAAAAAAGCCCAATAATGAGACCATGGCCTATCCTTTCAAAGAATGAAGAACTTGGCCCAAACATTTTAAAATATGGGTCGGCCCAACCCTTTTCAAATAACTCGGGCCCAATTCTTTAAAAACAAACTTGGGTCTGACCTTTTCCTAAGCAAAAACTCGACCCAGGCTTGATTTTCAAAAAGGGTCAAACCCAGATTTCAAAAGAGGGCTTCGACCCCATTGCCTAAAAATTTGGGCCAACATTTTTCAAGTAATCCAAGCCTAATTCCTTTTCAATTAGGGTCTTATCCCTTTATGAAATAGCTCGAAGCCCATATTTTAAAATACTTAAGGCCCAAGTGCACACTAAAGTCCACAAGTCCACATTGAATGAATCCAACGGGTTGACTAGCATGGGTCAACCCCAACCTCAGAACATAATCTGACCCTTCATAGAACCTAAGGTACATGGACCGTCAATTAGGAAAGGAACGGTTAAGGGAAGATTTGAATTGAAATCATGGCCCATCAATGGTCGTGTTAATCTTGAAATCTCTCATTAGCAGAATTTTTTAGAATCCTGGCAAAGTAGTCATTTAGGTTACATCATATTCATGCACTTTATTTCATACATAGTCAAGCACGATAGGCTGCATGCACGCTCATATCTTTGTTTGTATGTATAAGCGCATTAGTTGCATCCATGCATAAACACCCATTGCATACCCTAATCATGCATCAAAATGCATTCACTCATGCAGTACATAATTGTGTATTCATGATTCTAAAAAAGGAAATTTTTGGTTTTCAGTTCTTAATCAAAGAGGTTGTTTAAGTAACATAAAGCAATAATTGAGACCACCACGCATCAGTACAACACCAGGCAAATAGCAAAGGAAATGAGTGAACAATTGGAAAATAGGGTCCTGGGTCTAGAACAAAGACAAGAAGAGATAAATGATAAGGTAAGTAAGGTCCTGGAGTTACTGATGAACAAAGGAAATGTGGTCAGATTGATCCCGAAGTAGATGTGAACCCCACTCATCCCCCAGGGTTCACCCCAGATCATGGACAAACATCAGTTCCACCACCTGGCGTCATGGGGGGTCCACTGCCAAATATGCCTCCTTTTATCCCTACTATGCTAGCACATGGGTTTCCAGTGGCAGAAACTCCTCCGTTAGTACCTTCTGATATGGGGATAAGCAAATCTGAGGATGAGGGTCGCTGCGATGTATTGGAAGAGTACTTGAAAGCAATGGAAGGATCTAATACTTTCAATTCCATTAATCTAAATGACCTTTGCTTGGTGCCAAAAGTCACCCTGCTGCCAAAGTTCAAAATGCCAGACTTTGAAAAGTTCAACGGCGCATTTAGTGATGTACGACCAAGCAATGACCGCTTACTTAGACAATGAAAAACTAATGATGCATTATTTTCGAAATAGTTTGATCGAGTCTGCTATCCGTTGGTACATTCAACAAGATAAGGCCCAGATTCGCACCTGGAAGGACTTGGCCAATGCCCTTGTCACTCACTACTGCCATGTGACGGAAATGGCGCCTGATCAAATGACTCTATAAGAAATGGAGAAGAAATCCACCAAAACATTCAGAGAATATGGTTATAGGTGGAGTGATATGTCGATCCAAGTGGACCCCCCGATGAGTGACCGAGAAGCCATCTCTTTGTTTGTAAGCACATTAAAAAACCCCTACTACACGCATCTTTAGGGAGCAACTCCCCACGATTTTATGGATATTGTGGCTACGGGAGGAAGAATTGAAGGCGATATCAAGGCGGGCCTAGGCAGGGATAGTGGCGCAGAAACTGGTCCGGGCAAAAGGTGGACTAATAGGAAAAAGGAGGAACAAACACAAATGATACAGGGACAATTTAACTGGAAGAATCAGTACCCAAAAGGTGGGAACCAATGGTCTAAGAGAAACTTTGGTTTTAAGCCCGCAGTAAATCAAACAGTGCATACAGGCACGTGGCCCTAATTCATGACTCCTAAGGTTACGCCAATCCTGCCGAATCAGCAAGCACATGACAGGAATGTGACCAGAAACTTCCGAAGGGTGAACCCCATTCCCATGACATATGACGAATTATTTCCTTAGCTGCGAGAAAGAGGGATGGTATCTGCAATCCCTGGGATGCCCGTTACGAACCCTCCTCCACAGTGGTATAATCTTGGGGTTCGTTGTGAGTACTGTAGATATCTTATTTTTGCCCTAACCAGATAAAACAAGGGGTCTATTCTTATTTTCATTATTATTATTATTATTATTATTATTTTATTATCACTATTATTTTTAGTATTTATTATTTTATTATTATTATTATTAATATTTTTATTATATTTATTTTATTATTACTTTCTTATAATTATTTTCATTATTTATTATTATTATTATTATTTATTACTAGTAGTATTATTATTATTACTTTACTATTATTATTTTGGATATATCTATTATTATTATTATTATTATTATTATTATTATTATCCCTATTTTTTATCATTATCATCATTATTATTATTGTTACTATTATTATTTTATTATTATTATTTTTAGTATTTTTATTATTATTATTGTTATTATTTTCCTATATTATTATTTATACTTTATTATTATTATTATTATTATTATTATTATTATTATTATTATTATTAATTTTTGCATTTAATATTAGTAGTATTACTTTATTTACTAATAATAATTATTATTATTATTATTTTTATTATCTAATCTTTTCTAGCCGGATCTCCCCCTGCTCTCACCCTCTCCTTCACTCTTTTCTCCGTTCTCGTCCCACCAAGCAGTCTCCGTTCTTCTCCTGCTACTCCGAACAGCTTCTCCGGCGAAACGCCATAGCCACCCCTCCATCGCCTTCAGCCCAGCTTCCCGCCGCCGCTCCCTGCTACAAATCCACCCAACCACAGCCTCAACAACTCCACAGATCCACCAGCCGCACAGCTCCGGCGTCACCACCATCTCCGGCCATCTTCATCCTCCCCCAGGATCTCCGGCCACGCACAGCAACTCCGCAGCACCTGAACGGGGCTCTTGCAACAGTCAGCTCTCATGGCTTCCACGTCGCCGCTACGCCAGCAGCTTCGACCTTCCCTCACGACCACTGCTCTTCCAGGCCACGCACAGCCCATCACTCCGACGGCAACCCAGTGGCATCCGACATCCTTCCTTGCTCCAATTTCTGTTAACCCACGGTGAGTCCTCCGGTGAGTCCCTACAATAAAAACTCAGCCCAAACACACACGAACACACACATCAAAACACCCTCTAACACACGTTAAAGCACACACCTTTACACCCAATGAAACACACAACTGCAAACACTCGCACACAGCACCCTTGCTGGGAGTTTCCCTTACCCACTGTAACCACACAAACACACACACGCACCCACACCTCCAGAAAACACACATATACCAGTAAGCATGCAAACAAGCGCACGCACACACTCGCACACACATACTGACCTTCTTTTTTATTTTACATTTATTAAGTTTTATTTTAAATAGCAATAATTGTTTAAGTATGCCCATGGTTATATTTGGGTGTAGTCATTATAGGATACTAACTGATCTATCATTATATGGTTGCAGGATTTTTATTGAGGATTATTTCAATTTTTAAAGGTCAAATTACATTATTTGTACATATTAGATATTTGATATTTTGATTGGTTTGGGTTTTGATACTTGATCTTTATGTTTAGGTTCTTAGTTGTTATTGTTGTATATTATCCCGTGGTATGTTATTTATTTTAGTATGTATTGTGTATTTAGGGTTCAAATTATTACATGTTGTATTTAGGGTTTTACTGGTATATTTAGGGTTTTGTTCATCATATGTTTTATTTAGGATTCGATTGGTCTCACATTGTTATTGTATATTAATAGTAAGGCTTCAATTATTTCCATAATATTTATTGCACATATCGTATATTTATTTTAGGGTTCAAATTATTTCCATATTATTATTATTATTATTATTATTATTATTATTATTATTATAGGGATTAATTGTTTCCATATGTGCATGTATTGAGTATTAACTTTAGGGTTTTGATTATTTCGAGGGTGTCATCATTATATTTATAGGATGTTAATGTCTTATTATATGGTAGTGTATTATTATTGTTATTATTATTATTACATATGATGTAGCATCATCATTATTATTATCATTATTGTTATTCTAAGTTTGGTATTATTATGGTATGAGGTACATTATTATCATTATTATGATGTGTGTATTATTATTATTATCTATTAGGTTGGTTTATTATTAGGGTAAGTCGTTAGGTATTATAGCGATTTATTATTATATAGTATATATGGCATATAGTTGTTGTTGTTGTTATTATTATTATTATTATTATTATTATTATTATTATTATTATTTATTTTTACTATTATTATTATTATGTTTTTTTTTTATATATTTTATGTATCATGATATTTTTGATGTCGTTGTTTACATTATATGTTTATATTTGACACCCTTTGAATTCCAAAAAACTCCCACACTAGTATTTCCCTATAAAAATTCTATATAATTTCCAAATTTGGGAGCGTATTTTCTTAAATATTTTCTTGATTTTTTTCCCTATGATTTTAATGCTAGGGTATGAGCTTTCGGGCTTCACTTACCTTTAGTTCTGAGGGAATATGTAAATATATATATATATATATATATATATATATATATAGTACATGTATTTTTGTATTATTTATTTATGTATTTATTTATTTATTTATACTACATGTATGTTAGTAAATTTACTAGAGGGGTAATTTTAAAGAATTACTAGATTAACTTAGGAATAATTCTAAATTAATTAGGTACCGTTCGTAAAAACAGGCGCGTAGGGGGTGCTCGTACCTTCCCCTCACGTAACCGAACTCCCGAGCCCAACTCTGGTAACATAGACCCAATCTACCCTTAACGGGATAGTAATCATGTGTTCTAACCACACTAAAAGGTTAATGGCGACTCCGACATTCCTTGTCTTTCCCTGAAAATTATAAACAACATTTTTAATTTTGCCACCTGGGGCACATGCGCTCAGGGACGTCGCGACAAGTACCATGCTATCTCTCTCGGCTATAGTATTGACCGATGTTGGGCCTTCAAGCATAAGATGGCCTTCAAGCATAAGATGCAATCATTAAGAGATGCTGGATGGTTAGCGTTTGATGACAAGCAACCGGGAGTCCAGGGGAATCCTATGCCCAAACACGAGGAAGGAAGCAATTAACATATCAGGGAGGTTCCCAAATCAATGGCTTCAGTCATTATCCATAGAGGCTAAAGTGTTGGAGTAGCAAGTTTTTGACAATCTAATCCTTTTCATTTGATGTTCTTTTGTTTTCCCCGTTGTTATTTGCCTTTTGTAATCCGTGGACGCCTGTGTCTCAGAAGATTTTCTATATTCAATAAAATGAATTATGTATTTTGTTATCTCACTTGTATCATGACTCCAGTTGCCATATTTTATTTGCTTATGTTTCATGCTGGAATAGGGAAAGTAATATTGCCAGTATTCACAAGCCGGAAAGAGTTGTTAATTTTTGAAAATTTAACCCAAGAGGCGAAAGTAGAGAAGGATGAAACAATCATCAAATTCAAATATTATGAAGAAGTATCTTACTTTCTAAGGAATTCAACGAAGCGGCTACGCTACTCTGATAATTTCTTGTCAATTCATTACTCATGTTTTGGTCAAATGATGGATGACCCTCTTTGGCCGACCGGTTAGCCCTAAAAGAACCTAAACAATGATTTACCATTTGTTAACCAAATTGAGCCTGAATGTTAAACCAGCATTTTCTTAAAAGTCATATCATCATAAATCTAACCTGGGTTTGGGTCCCTTGGCGTTTAGCGAATCATTTGAGACAATAATCATTACCAAAAGGATGGCAGACCATTTTTCTACTACCTAAAAGAGAGTCAAAGAAGAAATCCCTTGAAAACCCTTTTGAACATGAAAAATTCATTCCTTGATTAACCTGTTGAATGATCACACCCCACACTGGGGCAGTTTTAAAAAGATTAATCCCAATTGAAAATCAAATAAAAATGAAATTAAGATTCCTTCATAAAAGGAAAAGCAAGAGTTGTAGTAAAAGAAGAAAAGAAAGTGAAAAATTAAAGGAGAAAAAGAAGAAAGAAAATAAGGGACTTACTACATATGTGATCTTTGACCAAATTACCCTTGATGAAATTGATGATTTTGAGCTTTATGTAACTCCTTTCTTCTTTAACCTATACCCTTAGCCTACATTACAGTCTAAATGAAAGTCCTGACCAGATTGCTATATATTGTTGTCTTTAATGATTTGTTAAACTCAATACTAGGTCTGAACTACGTAATAACTTGATCCTGAAAGGGTACGTAGGCAGCTTGTTAAAATGACAAGTTTGGTCAACATCTTGCAAAGTGCCTCAACTCGAACTGGGGGCATAAAACATCATTTGGGGTAGTATTTTTGAGCCTTAGTTTCCCTTTTATTCTGAAAGCCTACATCCCTAAGCCTACGTTTCGTCCCAAGTCTTAAAGACCATCTTGAGATCAAAGCATTGGTTTATGAAACTGGGGCAGTCAAAGAGAAAAACGGTCATCTAGGCTGTGAAATCAACGTTATACGACTTTTGAATACTGGTGAATTTTCCCTTTGATAGTATTGAAAAATGGTAAAACAATCTATTTGGTGTGGGTGGCTTTTTGATTTAGCAAGTTGATGTCATAGCTGCATAATCATTTCTCCTTCCAAAAAAAAAAAAAACCACCTTTTACTCTTCAAGGCATCAAAAGAGGATGGATAGTCAAAGAAGAAGATACCTGTGAAGAAAGAGTAGCCTAACTGGGGCAAATGTCATGTTAGGTTCAAGGATCTTCTTATTTAAGAAGAATCTAACAATAGAGTCAAAATCGGTGGCAGATGAATTTAACTAGGGCAAATTTCGAGTTGAGTCTTAGTAGGTCTCATTCAAGCGCCTTCTTATCAGATTGGAATATGAAATCAGAGTCAAGATCAACTGTAGGTCCATTCAAATGGGGCAGATTTTGTGATTTTCATTTGAGCTGAGTTAATCACTTCCATGATTAGATGAATCAAGAAATTGAGCCAAGAATAGTTATAGATCTATACAAGGGCGGCGATTTTCATGTAGAGATCAAAGATGAGGTCATTGATCATAAGCGCATTGGGAGAAGAGATTCATGCATTGTCATGCATTACCTAAATTTCACGCATTGCCATGCATTCCATGCATTACCATATACCTCCTGCATTGCCATGCATTCCATGCATTACCATACACCTCATACATTGCTATGTATTTCATGTATCATCTAAATTTCATGCATTGCCATGCATTCTATGCATTACCATACACCTCATGCATTGCCATGCACTTCATGCATTACCTACATTTCATACATCGCCATGCATTATGCTACATGACATGCATTACCTAATTTTATGCATTCCCATGCATTTCATGCATTACCCCACATATCATGCATGTATTGCCTTGCATTACTCTACATGACATGCATTACCTAATTTCATGCATTGCCATGCATTACCTACATTTCATACATTGTCATGCATGTATTGTCATGCATTTCATGCATTACCTACATTTCATACATTGTCATACATTTCATGTGTTACCTTACATTTCACGTATTACCATACATTTCACACATTTCATGCATCATTATACAATTCATGCATTGCACAAAAAATAAAAATAAGAATTAAAAAAAAATCACAAGTTAGCAACGTGCATATCAATAGCAATATATCACTGCATTCTAGCATCATAAGTTAGTAACATGCATACATATAGTAGCATATCATTGCATTCTAGCATCACAAGTAGCAATAAAGCATCCTTCATACTTGTCTTGTTGAATAAGCTTTCAAATGATCATTTGACTGAGAAATTCCTACTGTGCTAATATCTGAGATGGGGTAGCTGACCCCAAGCGCACATTGATTCACTTGGAAACTGGGGCAGTTGACCCCAGACACACATTGATTTATTTTGAAACTTGGGCAATAGATCCCAAAGACAAGAGATTCATTCATTAACATCAGAACCTTACCCCAAGTGCATTTTCCAAATAGAGTAACCATTTTCCAAACTTTGCTTGCACACCTTCTTATTGGTTGAGGTCGCTCGGATCATCGTATCCGCTATGGCTCGAATTCTTACGATCGAAGCAAGCCATCATTATGTCCCATGGCTCAGATCATCGTTTCACTACGGCTCGGATTCTTACATTCGAACCAAGTCATTATTGTGTCTCATGGCTCGAATCATCGTATCCCTACGGCTCGGATTCTTACATTCGAAGCAAGCCATCATTGTGTCCCATGGCTGGATCATCGTATCCCTGTGGCTCGGATTTTTACATTCGAAGCAAGCCATCATTGTGTCCCATGGCTGGTGTAGACACCCTATTTTTGCCCTAACCAGATAGAACAAGAGGTCTATTCTTATTTTCATTATTATTACCTTATTTTATTATTATTTTATCATCACTGTCGCGACGTCCCGGGAGCGCGTGTGCCCCGAGCGGCGAAATTAAAATCATAGGAAAATATGGAATGTCGGAGTCGCCACTAACCTTTAGTGCGGTTAGAACACATGATTACTACCCCGTTAGGGGTAGAATCGGTCTACATTACCAGAGTTGGGGTCGGGAGTTCGATTACGCGAGGGGAAGGTACGAGCACCCCCTACGCGCCCGTTCTTACGAACGGTACCTAATTAATTTGAAATTATCCCTAAGTTAATCTAATAATTCTTTAGATTACTCCTTTTTATGAATTTATAAATACATGTGAAAAATAAAGAAATAAAATAATAAATAAATAAAGATAATATATACATATATATATATTCCCTCAGAACTTAGGGTACGTGATGCCCGAAGGCTCATACCCCCGCAATAAAATCATAGGGATATTAAAAATCAAAAATATTTAATAAAAAAAATATAATAAAATAAAATAATAATAATCATTATAATAATGAACATAATAATAACAATAATAATAATAATAATAAATAACAATAGTAAAAATAATAATAATGGTACTAATGATAATAATAATAATAACATTAATATTAATAGTAGTAATCCCATAATGACAATAATAAATAATATTAATACGCACATATTAACAATAAATACATATTCTAAATATCATAATGGCAACATAATAATTTCACACATGATAATAATAATAATACACTATAAATAAAAGGTAATAATAATAATCTTCCTAATGGTACACACCCTTAGTATCCTATAAATACCTTTACACCCATATGGAAATAATTGATAAAAGAGATAAACCAAATTTCAAATTAAAACATGGAAACCTATGCACAAGTAAAGAAATAACGAAATTATGGAAACAAGGTGTTGATGAAAATAATAAATACAAAATGGTTGCCAAAATTAATACACAACCCTAACTATACAAATATTAAACACAAAGTGAGTGCAATAATGATCAAAAACCCTAAGTGCATAATTTATATGGAAGCAATTTCAACCCTAAAAGTACATCAAGATACAATAAATCAAAATATGAGAATACAATAAATCAAAACATGATATACAATGTTAAGAATATATAGTAGTAAGGCAGCAATTTTAAATATACCCTAATATACAATATAATAACATAATCTCAAAATACTAAGGTTACCAAGATAAATGATATTGTGTACATTAAAATACTAAAAATATGATAGTAATAAATATGTAATATGCAATATCAACTATAATATTGAACATACCTTAAAACTAACATGCTAAATACATTAAAATACTAAACCCAGTATTACTAGATATATCAACATACTAACCATAATCAAAATATAAAATATACAAATCAACTATATAAACCTACACATAATAATGAAACAATCTACATAATAAACACAATAATAGCATATAACAATAATGAAACAATCTACATAATAATAATACCAACCATATACAAACAATAGAATATTAATACTAAATAAGTCAATATGATAATTAATATAATAATAATATCCAAACCATACTGTAATTTTACTAATAGTAATATACAAACTAGTAATATAAGAATAACGCAATCATGTAATTAGTAATAATATACAAACTACGTAATACTAATATTAATATAATAATAATGCTAATATTAATAAACCAACTATATAATAATATTACTAATAATGATATATAAATCATATAATACTAATAATAACAATACACCTATAATGTGATGACAATATTAGAAATATTATACAAGTCATATAATAATATTATTAATGGTAATATACAAACAATACAATAACATTATGAATAATGATATACAAAACAATATAATAACATAATATATAAATAATAACAATATTACTATCAATAATATACGAACAATAATACTAATATGGTTAATATAGTATATACATATAGATGCCAAAAATTTAAACTTTAAGTATTAAAACCTCAAACCAAAACCAATATGTACGAATATATATATCAACACTGATGAGTATATAAATATATATATATATATATATATATATGTATACTGTGTGTGTGAGATGCAGTGTTCATGAGGTCCGTGTGCGTGTGTGTGTGGTGTGTGTGTGTACAGGAGATGGCAGCGGGTACTTACAGAGGGGGGGCCGGAGATGGGAGTCGTGGCTGGAGAGGGCTCGGTTTGCCTGTGAGATGGCCGGAGACAGCCGCGGCTGGGCGTGGGTGGAGCAGACGGTGAAGGGAGTTGCAGGGGCAGCAGTGCTGCCGTGGCTGTGTGCGTGATGGAGAGTTGCAGGGGCAACAGTGTTGGTGTGGCAGTCCGGAGTCTTCTCGGATGGCAGCAGGTGGGCGGTAGAGAGTGGAACTCTGGTGTTTAAGCGGCGATGACGGAGAGAAACTCTTCCGGCGTCGATGAATGGAAGTTGTTGCAGCGGAAGGCTGAGAAGGAAGAGGAAGGCCGGAGACAGCCGCGAGGTTGAGACCAAGAGTGCGAGGCTTCAGGTAGGTGGCTGTTACGGAGTTTGCAGGTGAGGTGGAGGATCTAGTCGTGGAGGTTCGGGAGGAAGGAGTAGATGGTCGGTGGTGATGGGGCTTCGGATCTGCTTGCTGCTGTGAAGGACGGTTGTGGAGGGGACCCGAGAGAGGAGGGACTGTGAGAGGGATGAGGAGAGATGGGAGCTCTGGCTAGAAGGAGAGGATAGGGTATTTTTTTTTTTGGTTTTTTCTTTGGTTCTGCCCCCCAGCGTTGGCCTGCTCTCTTGGCTTCTCCGGCTATTTTTCTTTTGTGCAGCGCCCCCCTCTTAGAAGAGAAGAAAAGGCCTTTTTATGAGAAAAAATTAGAAACCCTAAATCTCCCCTTTCCTTTTTGGTTTATGGTATTTTTTTCTTTTGGAAATAATATATATGAAAATAATTAGTAATATGGTAATAATAATAATAATAATAATAATAATAATAAGGTAAAAATAATTATAATAATAAAATAATAATAATAATAGTAATAACAAAAATGAATAAATAAATAAAATAATAATAATAATAGTAACAATAAAGGTAAAAATACTAATAATAATAATAATTAAAAATAATGTCAATAATAATGAAAATAATAAATAATAATAATAATAATAATAAACAATATAAATAGAAATAAAAATAAAAGTAATAATAATAATGCTAATGAAAAATCCCTCCTCCTACTCGTCTCCTAATAATAATAATAATAAGAAAAACCATTAAAATAATAATAATAATAAAATAATGATAATAATAATAATAGTAATACATATATTGGGCCTGGGTAAAAATGGGGTGTCTACAGCTGCCCCTCTTTGTAGGATTCGTTGCTTCAAAGTAAAAGTAAGATCTCTCCTACGTTATTTGTAGCAACAAGCCTGCAAAGATAAAAGACGCTGATTTTGAACCAGGCCCAATGTAAAAAGAGACCAAAATGATTTGTGAAAACCGATTTGCATGTATGCTTGAGAGCACATGAGAATGACTTGCACCGAGTGTAGGAACCCAAGCTATAGTTCACAGAAAGGTGATTTGAACTGATTGTAGGAACCCGAGCTATAGTTCGCGGAGGGTGACTCGCACTGGGTATAGGAACCCGTGCTATAGTTTGAGGATGATGCGCATCGGGTGTAGGAACCCGAGCGCTGAAATATGAAGATGATGTGCATCAAGTGTAGGATCTCAAGGGCTGCCCAGATGTAGGATTCTGAGAGTTTGATGGTTGCTTGAGTATAGGATCTCGAGGACTTCTCAAATGTAGGATTATAAGAGTCTGCTGATTGCTCGAGTGTAGGATCTCGAGGACTTTCTCAGATGTGCGATTCTGAGAGTTTTCTGATTGATCGAGTGTAGGATCTCGAGGCCTTCTTAGATGTAGGATTCTAAGAGTCTGTTGATTGCTCGAGTGTAGGATCTCAAGGACTTCTCAGATGTAGGATTCCGAGAGTCTCCTAATTGCTCGAGTGTAGGATCTCGAGGACTTCTCAGATGTAGGATTCTGAGAGTCTCCTGATTGCTCGAGTGTAAGATCTCGAGGACTTTCTCAAATGTAGGATTCTGAGAATTTTCTGATTGCTCGAGTGTAGGATCTCGAGGACTTCTCAGATGTAGGATTCTGAGAGTTTGCCAATTGCTCTAGTGTAGGATCTCGAGGACTTCTCAGATGTAGGATTCTGAGAGTTTTCTGATTGCTCGAGTGTAGGATCTCGAGGACTTCTCAGATGTAGGATTCTGAGAGTTTGTTGATTGCTCAAGTGTAGGATCTCGAGGACTTCTCAGATGTAGGATTCTGAGAGTTTTCTGATTGCTCGAGTGTAGGATCTCGAGGACTTCTCAGATGTAGGATTCTGAGAGTTTGTTGATTGCTCGAGTGTAGGATCTCGAGGACTTCTCAGCTGTAGGATTCTGAGAGTCTCCTAATTGCTCGACTGTAGGATCTCGAGGACTTCTCAGATGTAGGATTCCGAGAGTCTGTTGATCGCTCGAGTGTAGGATCTCGAGGACTTCTCAGATGTAGGATTCTGAGAGTTTTCTGATTGCTCGAGTGTAGGATCTCGAGGGCTACTCAGATGTAGGATTCTGAGAGTTCGATTACTATTCGATGGGAATTATGGACCAATGGTTAATGATGACTCGGGTGTAGAATCCCGGTTAGCAAGATGAATGTTCGACTTGATGATGAATACTTGGGTATAAGATACCGAGAGCTAGATGAATTGTCAATTTGATGATGAATGCTCAGGTATAGGATCCTGAGAGCAAGACGAAGTTTCGAATTGATGATGAATGCTTAGGTATAGGATACCGAGAGCCAGATGAAATTTTGAATTGATGATGAATGCTCGGGTATAGGATCCTGAGAGCTAGATGAATTTTGAATTGATGATGAATGCTTGGGTATAGGATCCCAAGAGTCATGCGACCTAATTTGGTCCTAAAGGCAGATGCCCCAACTTCAAAATGAATGCTAAAATTTGGACTAGGGTCGATTGCCCCAGTTTGGAAGTGAAAGACTTGAATAAGACTTGGGCCAGTTGCCCCATTCTCAGGGTAGATGGATCGATTGGTACCTGGGCCAGTTGCCCCAACTCCTTTTTCTTCTTCTTCCTTTTCCCTTTTTTTTTTTAGATGAAACATGGATTGCTTATACAAGGATGACAAAACAGGTGTGAATGAATGATGCTATGCGGGGATGCATGCGTGCAAGGTGTTTGATATGACACCTGAACATGGGGATATGCAAGCATGTTGCATGATATAATATGTATGCACTTTTCTGTGTAATGCATGAAATGTATGACGATGCATGAACTTTCTTTTTCCAATGTGCCTATAATCAACCGATCAATCTCCAATCTTGACTATGTTGCCTCTGACCTGGTTCCCTCGAAACTTGCCCCAACTGAATGGATTCATAACTGATCTTGGCCCAATTTTCTTAATCGAGGTGGTCAACTTGGCTCAAATGAAACTCCATCACAGAATCTACCCAGTTGAATGGGTTTATAACAGCTCTTGGCCCTGTTTTCCTATTCATCCAATCTGATAAGAAGGTGCTTGAATAAGTCCCACTGAAACTCAAATCGAAACTTGCCCTAGATGAGTTTATCTGCCACTGATCTTGGCCTGGTTGTTAGACTCTTCTTGAATAAGCAGATCTCTAAAGCCTGGCGTGACATTGGCCCCAGTTAAATTGACTGATTCTATGTGCATCGTATTTCCTGAACGGGGACCTTCTCTATAAAAAGAACACTAGTGGTTCCGAAACTCTTTGACATTGAGGAATGATTATGCAATTATGAGATCAACTTGTGAAACCGAGGTCAACCACCCAAAAAGATGTTTTACCATGTCCCAATGCTATTACAAGAAAAATTCATACCAGTATTCAGAAGCCATATGATTTTGATGTTAATTTACCAAACTGAATGGTTGGTCTTTTCTTCGACTGTCCCAGCTTTATCGATGGCCATCTCTCTTCTTTTGTTTCATCCTACTGTGAAACCTTTAGAAATTTCACGTATTTAAACATTGCCTTTAGTTTAGTCAAGTTCAACTCATGTTTTGATCTCAAGATGGTCTTTAAGACTCGGGACGAAACGTAGGCTGAGGGATACAGGTTTTTAGAATGAAATGGAAACTAAAGCTCAAAAATACCACCCCAAATAATGTTTTACGCCCCTAGTTCGAGTTGAGACATTTTGCAAGATGTTGACCGAACTTGTTATTTAAACAAGCTGCCTACGTACCTTTTCAGGATCAGGTCATTACGTAGTTCAGACTCGTCATTGAGTCTGACAAATCGTTTGAGACAACAAGGTATACCAATCTGGTCAGGACTTTATTTGGACTGTAATATAGGCTGGGGGTTATAGGTTAAAGAAAGAAAGAATTAAATAGGGCTCAAAATCATCATTTTCATCAAGGGTAATTTGGTCAAGGATCACATGCGTAGTATGTCCCTTATTTTCTTTCTCTTTTCTTCTTTCTCTTTCCATTTGCTTTTACAGCTCCCTTTTGTTTTTTTCTCTTTCATGAAGGGATTTTGTCAATTTTGTTTGGACTTCATTTGGGACTAATCCTTTAAAATTGCCCCAGTGTGGGGTGTGATCCTTTGACGGGTTAATCAATAAATGAATTTTTCAGGCTCAAAAGGGCTTGCAAGAGATTTCTTCTTTGAATTTCTTTTGGATAGCAAAAAAAATGGCCTGTCATCATTTCGATAACCTATTGTTGTCTCATATGACTTGCCAAACGCTAGGAGACCCAACCCAGGTTAACTTTTTGGTGAACTGGCTTTTAAGAAAAGACTAGTTTAACATTCAGGCTCAATTTGGTTAACAATTGGTAAATCAATATTTGGTTCTTTTTAGGGATAACTGATCGGCCAAAGATGGCCATCTATCATTTGATCAAAACATGAATAGTGAATTGACTTGAAATTCTTGACACAGCACATATATTTTACGGAATTCCTTCAAGATTCTTTATTTCTTCACAACATCTGTCTTCATAGGGTGAGGAAAATTGTTTTATCTTCTTCTGATTCCACCTCTCGTGTTTGGTTTTCAAAATTAACATCACTTTCTGGCTTATGAATATTGGTATTATTATTTTCCTTATCTTTACACGAAACATCAGCAAACAAATTTTTGGTCAACTTGAACTCAGGACACAAGTGATATGAGAAAATGCATAACTCAAATTATTGATGAAAGGGAAATTGGCTGAGATAATAGTGTCGACAGACTGCCAGAAATTAAAATGACATCATCACATGAAACAAACTGGATAATCAAAAACTAGCCCCTTGTGTACTTTTTCTCCCTTTGGGCTCCTTACGAGAACTTCGGGATCCATAACTTGACATATTCTTTTGCCTGACCTCGGCTCACAGTCTTTCGTACAACATATTAACCATTTCCTTCCCCGTGATTGGGTAGGGGATCACTATGGACTCCTGGCTGCTTATCATCGAAGACCAACCAACCGGCATCCCTCAACGACTGTACCTTGTGTTTAAATGTCCAACAGCTGTCAACGGTGTGACCTGGCGAATTGGAGTGATACGCGCACTTAGCATCCGGGTCATACCATTGTGGTAGGGGGTGTCGTACGGCTACTCCAGGGATTGTTGAAATGAGTCTTCTTTCGAGCAATTGTGGGAGCAATTCCGAATAGGACATGGGAATTGGTTCCACCCTATTAGGACCATATCTCTGTGTCTGAACATTTTTCTGTGTGAGCGTAGGCCCATAGGGAACAAACTGAGACCCTATGCCTGTATGCACTCTCTGGTTAACAATATTTCTTCTAAACCCTTGGTTATGACCTCTTTGGTATTGTTGCCCTTGAATCATATGAGTTTCATAATCCTTCTTCCTATTTGTCCATTTCTTGTCTGAACTGGTTTCTTCTCCACTACTTCTGGCCTTCCTAACTTTGATGGCTATTTCGATTCTCTCTCCGGTAGAAACAATATCCATGAAGTCATGGGGGGTTGCCCCTAAGAGATGCCCAAAGTAAGGATCTTTCAATGTATTCACGAATAGGGAGATAGCCTCCCTATCTTCCACCGGAGGGCTCACTTGGATGGACATATCCCTCCATCTATATGCATATTCTCTGAATGTTTCATTAGCTTTCATTTGCATGCTTTGCAGGGTCATACGATCAGGTGCCATCTCTATCACATGGCGGTACTGAGCTATAAATGAATTTGCCGGATCTTTCCAAGTACGGATTCGAGCTCGATCTTACTGAATGTACCATCTGATAGCTGCTCTAGTCAAACTATCTTGAAAGCAATGCATCATTAACCTCTCATCATCAGTATGTGCAGCCATTTTTTGGTAATACAGGCGCAGGTGGGTCCGAGGACAGTGGGTCCCATCGAATTTTTCAAAATCCGGCAACTTGAATTTTGGCGGCAGAGTGACCTTTGGTACTAGGCAAAGGTCATTAGGGTCAACGGAGTCAAATGTATTATACCCTTCAATTGCTTTCAAGCGCTCTTCCAATACGTCACAACGACACTCAGACTCAAATCTATTTATCCCCATATCAGGAGTTGCTAAAGGGGAAGTCCCTGCCACTGGAAACCCCTGTGCTGGCACAGTTGGGATAAATGGAGGCATATTTGGCATTGGATCCCCCATGACGCCTGGCGGTGGAGCTGATGTTTGTCCATGATTTAGGGTGAACCCTGGAGGATGAGTAGGGTCTATATCTATTTCAGAATCATTTTGTACCGCTTTTCCTTTGTTCATCAACAATTCCATAATTTTACTCATTTTTTCAATCAATTCTTCCTGTCCTTGTTCTATGCCCAGGACTCTACCTTCCAATTGTTCACTCATTTCTTTTGCCCTTCTCCTGGTATTGTATTGATGCGTGACAGTCTCAATGTTGCTTGCTCAGACAAATTCTGTGGCTAGGCACTGCAAACCAAAACTTTCCCTTTTTAGAATCGTGAATGCATGATTATGTGAGGCATGAATGTGTGAGTATCTAATGCATGACCATGAGATGTAATAAATGTTGGTGCATGGATGTAACTAGTGCAATTACACATACAAATAGAGATATGAACATGCATGTGACCTATCGTGCATGATTATGTGTGAAATTACGCATGAATGCATGGATGCAATGAATGTTTGTGCATGGATGTACCTAGTGCAATTACACATACAAATAGAGATATGACCATGCATGTGACCTATCGTGCATGATTATGTGTGAAATTATACATGAATGCATGGAAGCAATGAATGTTTGTGCATGGATGTACCTAGTGCAATTACACATACAAATAGTGATATGACCATGCATATGACCTATCGTGCATGATTATGTGTGAAATTATGCATGAATGCATGGATGCAATGAATTTTTGTGCATGGATGTAACTAGTGCAATTACACATACCAATAGAGATATGACCATGCATATGACCTATCGTGCATGATTATGTGTGAAATTATGCATGAATGCATGGATGCAATGAATTTTTGTGCATGAATGTAACTAGTGCAATTACCCATACAAATAGAAATATGACCATGCATGTGACCTATCGTGCATGATTATGTGTGAAATTATGCATGAATACATGGATGCAATGTAACCTAACTAACTACTTTGTCAGCATTCTAGAAAAAGTTTTACTAATGAGAGATTTCAAGATTAAGATAATCATTGATGGGCCACAATTTCAATTCAATTCTTCCCTCAATCATTCTTTTCCTTGATGACGGTCCATGTACCTTAGATTCTATGAAGGGTCAAATTATGATCTGAGGTTGGGGTTGACTCAGGTTAGTCAACCCACTGGATTTGTTCACTACGGGCTTATAGACTTTAGCGTGCACTTGAGCCTCAAGTATATTAAAATATAGGCTTCAATATATTTCATGATGGGATCAGGTCTTAATTTTAAAAGGACTTGGGCTTGGATTGTTTAGAAAATATTGGCTCGGATTTTTGGGTAATAGGGCCGAAGCCCATTTTTGAAAATCCGGGTTTGACCCCTTTTGGAAAATCAGGTCTGGGCCAAATTTTTACTTAGGAAAAGGTTGGGCCTATACTTTGTATTTCTCAAAAAAAAATTGGGCCCGAGTTATTTGAAAAGAGTTGGGCCGACCCATATTTTAAAATGCTTGGGCCAAATGCTTCATTTTTGAAAAGGATGGGCCATGGTCTCATTATTGGGCTTTTTCAGAATACTGGCAAAGTAGTATGCCTGTCTAAATTTATGTCAAATGTATGATATAATACAAAGTATCTCATAGCTTATATACAACACACTATACATGGAGAAGGATGTGGCTCCTGTCGCAACCTAGGGTAGGTACGTATATATAGGGTCCTTCATGGCTCTATCCTAGTTAGGGAAGACTATAGACAAGTATGTGTGGGTAAGCTCTAATCCCTATATACAAAGGTTCCCAATCTAACCTCCATCCTCACCCAAAAGGGGTTTGGACAAAGTTTAAACTGAGTGGAGTGGTTCGCGGGTCCCCATAAGCCCTGCCACGTGGGGACAAACGCTATTACACTCCTATCTAATCCTAGTAAGGAAAGCTCGGGTATAGAGCGTGAAAGTGTGTGCATTTAAATTTAACCTAATCCAGCTATCCCCACATTTATTCATATGCTATAAAGAATATGGAAACAAGATATCTACCATTAATGTATTTATTCACAAGATATGGAAACATATTATCTGCCATTAACATGTTGATTCTAAAAAATTTGGAAAGAAAAAATAAGGAAACAAAATATTTACGATTAGTATACAAAATATCTATAATTAATATGCTTATTCACAATATCTACAATTAATATGCTTATTCAGAATATTTAGAAACAAAATATCTACAATTAATGCTCAACAAATTAGGAAACAAAATATTTTTAATTAATTGAGGTTATTTACAAATTATGGAAGTAAAATATTTACAATTAAGTAAAGTTATTTACAAATTACAATATTTACAAAATACGGAGTAATTAAAAGATTTATCAAATTAGAACTTGGGATAATTTCTAATTAAATAATGCTCGACTCTCTAAGTCCCCAGCGGAGTCGCCAAGCTGTCGCGACGTCCCGGGAGCGCGTGTGCCCCGAGCGGCGAAATTAAAATCATAGGAAAATATGGAATGTCGGAGTCGCCACTAACCTTTAGTGCGGTTAGAACACATGATTACTACCCCGTTAGGGGTAGAATCGGTCTACATTACCAGAATTGGGGTCGGGAGTTCGATTACGCGAGGGGAAGGTACGAGCACCCCCTACGCGCCCGTTCTTACGAACGGTACCTAATTAATTTGAAATTATCCCTAAGTTAATCTAATAATTCTTTAGATTACTCCTTTTTATGAATTTATAAATACATGTGAAAAATAAAGAAATAAAATAATAAATAAATAAAGATAATATATACATATATATATATATATATATATATATTCCCTCAGAACTTAGGGTACGTGATGCCCGAAGGCTCATACCCCCGCAATAAAATCATAGGGATATTAAAAATCAAAAATATTTAATAAAAAAAATATAATAAAATAAAATAATAATAATCATTATAATAGTGAACATAATAATAACAATAATAATAATAATAATAAATAACAATAGTAAAAATAATAATAATGGTACTAATGATAATAATAATAATAACATTAATATTAATAGTAGTAATCCCATAATGACAATAATAAATAATATTAATACGCACATATTAACAATAAATACATATTCTAAATATCATAATGGCAACATAATAATTTCACACATGATAATAATAATAATACACTATAAATAAAAGGTAATAATAATAATCTTCCTAATGGTACACACCCTTAGTATCCTATTAATACCTTTACACCCATATGGAAATAATTGATAAAAGAGATAAACCAAATTTCAAATTAAAACATGGAAACCTATGCACAAGTAAAGAAATAACGAAATTATGGAAACAAGGTGTTGATGAAAATAATAAATACAAAATGGTTGCCAAAATTAATACACAACCCTAACTATACAAATATTAAACACAAAGTGAGTGCAATAATGATCAAAAACCCTAAGTGCATAATTTATATGGAAGCAATTTCAACCCTAAAAGTACATCAAGATACAATAAATCAAAATATGAGAATACAATAAATCAAAACATGATATACAATGTTAAGAATATATAGTAGTAAGGCAGCAATTTTAAATATACCCTAATATACAATATAATAACATAATCTCAAAATACTAAGGTTACCAAGATAAATGATATTGTGTACATTAAAATACTAAAAATATGATAATAATAAATATGTAATATGCAATATCAACTATAATATTGAACATACCTTAAAACTAACATGCTAAATACATTAAAATACTAAACCCAGTATTACTAGATATATCAACATACTAACCATAATCAAAATATAAAATATACAAATCAACTATATAAACCTACACATAATAATGAAACAATCTACATAATAAACACAAAAATAGCATATAACAATAATGAAACAATCTACATAATAATAATACCAACCATATACAAACAATAGAATATTAATACTAAATAAGTCAATATGATAATTAATATAATAATAATATCCAAACCATACTGTAATTTTACTAATAGTAATATACAAACTAGTAATATAAGAATAACGCAATCATGTAATTAGTAATAATATACAAACTACGTAATACTAATATTAATATAATAATAATGCTAATATTAATAAACCACCTACATAATAATATTACTAATAATGATATATAAATCATATAATACTAATAATAACAATACACCTATAATGTGATGACAATATTAGAAATATTATACAAATCATATAATAATATTATTAATGGTAATATACAAACAATACAATAACATTATGAATAATGATATACAAAACAATATAATAACATAATATATAAATAATAACAATATTACTATCAATAATATACGAACAATAATACTAATATGGTTAATATAGTATATACATATAGATGCCAAAAATTTAAACTTTAAGTATTAAAACCTCAAACCAAAACCAATATGTACGAATATATATATCAACACTGATGAGTATATAAATATATATATATATATGTATACTGTGTGTGTGAGATGCAGTGTTCGTGAGGTCCGTGTGCGTGTGTGTGTGGTGTGTGTGTGTACAGGAGATGGCAGCGGGTACTTACAGAGGGGGGGCCGGAGATGGGAGTCGTGGCTGGAGAGGGCTCGGTTTGCCTGTGAGATGGCCGGAGACAGCCGCGGCTGGGCGTGGGTGGAGCAGACGATGACGGGAGTTGCAGGGGCAGCAGTGCTGCCGTGGCTGTGTGCATGATGGAGAGTTGCAGGGGCAACAATGTTGGTGTGGCAGTCCGGAGTCTTCTCGGATGGCAGCAGGTGGGCGGCAGAGAGTGGAACTCTGGTGTTTGAGCGGCGATGACGGAGAGAAACTCTTCCGGCGTCGATGAATGGAAGTTGTTGCAGCGGAAGGCTGAGAAGGAAGAGGAAGGCCGGAGACAGCCGTGAGGTTGAGACTAAGAGTGCGAGGCTTCAGGTAGGTGGCTGTTACGGAGTTTGCAGGTGAGGTGGAGGATCTAGTCGTGGAGGTTCGGGAGGAAGGAGTAGATGGTCGGTGGTGATGGGGCTTCGGATCTGCTTGCTGCTGTGAAGGACGGTTGTGGAGGGGACCCGAGAGAGGAGGGACTGTGAGAGGGATGAGGAGAGATGGGAGCTCTGGCTAGAAGGAGAGGATAGGGTTTATTATTATTATTATTATTATTATTATCTTTAACAGTAAATATAATAATTATTATTACTATTTTACTATTATTATTTTCATTATTATTCTTATTATTACCACCATTATTATTATTATTATTATTATTATTATTATTATTATTATTATTGTCTGTATTATTTTTAATGTTTTCATTATCGTTATTGTTATTATTATTATTTTATTATTGTTACTTTATTATTACTATTTTCATTATTTTTATCATTCTTATTATTTCCTCACTATAATTATTTTTGCAATTTCCATCTTTATTAGTATTATCATTATTTTCAATATATTATTATTATTACCATATTAGTATGATCATTATTCCCATAATATTTTATTACCATAAAGGTATAAAGAAAAAAAATAAAAAATAAAAAATAAAAAAAACCAAAAAAGGAAAAGGAGAGGAGCTAGGGTTTCCAAATTTTTTATAAAAGGGCCTTATTCACACACAAGAGCAGGGGAGGGGGCGCACAGCGCAGCGCACAGCCAAAGCCAAGAAAGATTAAAAAATAAAAATTAAAATGGCTACTGCTTCTTCTTGTTCTCGGAGACACACACAGCAAGCACCTCTCCTTCCGTCTTCCTCATTCTCTCCACCCCACTCTCCCTACTTCTTCAGCCGCCAGCAGAGTCACGGCAGTTCCGAGCCGTCCACAGCCGTCGCTGCAACAGCACGCACGACCACCCTCGGCCACCCTATCACAGCAACATCATCCTTCACCCATTGCCTGCCGCCACATGACCAGTCCATCCGAGGAGAAGCACAAAGCTGAACCAGGTGACTCACCACTTCACGGCCATCTTCTCTAGCAATGGCAACATATCCGATGCACACAGCAGCAATCCCCTTCACCGGCGCTGTCAACGCCAAGCACCCATAACAGCAGTGGCCTCATATACGATCTCTCCCCCCTCTCCATTACTCTCCTCATATCTCCATTCTCTAACTTTTTCCTTTGTATGCAGGGCGCGCAGAGCAAGCGGCAGCGCACCGCTAGAGCCAAAGCAAAAAAAAAAAAAATTGTTTCTCCTTCATCGTCTTCTTCTTCTTCTTCTTCTTCTTTTTCTTCTTCTTCCCCCGCTCCACCTCCTATCCCGGCCGGCGAACACCATACCCGCCTCAGCAGCAAAGCCGTGAGCCACCACCTCATGACCGCCATCTCCTTCATCATCTCCATTCCCTGCTGCTCTACCATCCTCCTCCACAAGCAGTAGAGCCGCGAGCCACCACTGAAGCCAGCCTCTAGCTATCTCTGCAACGTCTCTCGGACTAGAAACCTCAGACGCACAATCCGAAGCCAGCCGCGCCAGTCACAACTCCGGTCATCCCCATTGTCTCCGACCAACATCTAGCCTCCCACAACCTCACCGGCAAGCCCCTGCAGTAGCTGAATCTCCTCCATCGACCTTCATGGCCATCACCACTACACCAGCACCCAACTCTGGTGGTACTCCCATCTCTGTAAATCCCCCCGTAAACCCACACACTTAGCACACACACATACTGTTTTCCTTTTTTTATTTCTCTTTTGAATTTTATTTCTTTATTTTATCATTATTGGGTATATTAAAACTGTTATTAAAGGGTTTTTTTTAATATTCAATCTTCATTATGCTGTATATAATTAAAATTGTTAACGAGGGGTTTTTATATTTGTTCTAATATTCAATCTTCATATTTTTGGGTTTATTGAAATTGTTATTATAGGGTTTTATTGTTGAAATATCTATTTTAGGTTTTTAATGTTGTTGGTTATATGTTTTGTGTTTACTGTATAATCTTGTTATGGTTTTATGTTTGAAATACTTATTTTAGGTTTTTTTTTTTTTTTTACTTATGTTTATATTTTTGTTGTTATTTATTGTATATTAAATGTGCAATTTTGTTATTATAGGGTTTTTATTTTTGCTCCAATTTAGATTTTTGTGGTTTTCATTGCATATATTTAATTTCAATATTGTTAGTGTAGAATTTTTATTATTGTTCAATTCTCATATTTAGGGTTGTGGTTATTGTTATATTTATTTAATGTGTAATATTTAGATATTAAGTTTATTTATTTATTGTTGTTATATGTTAGGGTTTGTTATTTGATAAATGTTTAGTACTTGTAATGTTTAGTACATGTTTAGCATCAATTATTTTTTTAGTATATTAATATAGTTAGCATTAATTATTAGTATCTTAGTATTTTTAGTATTAACTATTTTTAGTATATTAATGTGTTTAGTAGTAATCATTATTAGAATCTTACTATATGTAGTATTAACTATTTTTAGTATATTAATATATTTGGTATCTTAATATATTGAGTATTAATTATTCTTAGTATATTAATATATCTAGTGCTACCTATTTCTAGTGTCTGAATATATTTAACATTAACTATCTTTAAAATATCAATAAACTTAGTGTCTTAATATATTTAGTATTAACTATTTTTAGTATATTAATGTATCTAGTATTATTATTCATTTTTAAAAATGTTTAGTATTACGTATGTTTAGTATATTAATATTTCATTATTTACTATAGTGTTTTTCAGTATATATAGAGTCATGTATTCTATTATTAATATTTCTTATTTTTTTTTAGTATTTTAGCATTACTTATTAGGGTATTAATATTTATCATTATTTTTATCGTTATTATCTTTGTATTATTTTTACTATTACATATTTGTATTAACTTAATTATTTATTATTATTATTGTTATTTTTATTATTAATTTTCTTAATTTTATGATTTTTATCCCTATGATTTTAATGCTAGGGTATGAGCTTTCGGGCTTCACGTACCTTAAGCTCTGAGGGAATATATATGTATATATATTACATTTATTTATTTATTTTTCATGTGTATTTATAAATTCATAAAAGGAGTAATTTAAAGACTTTTTAAATTAACTTAGTGATAATTCTAAATTAATTAGGTACCGTTCGTAAGAACGGGTGTGTAGGGGGTGCTCATACCTTCCCCTCGGGTAACCGAACTCCCGACCCCAGCTCTGGTAACGTAGGCTCATTTTACCTCTAACGGGGTAGTAATCATGTGTTCTAACCACACTAAAGGTTAGTGGCGACTCCGATATTCTTATTTTTAATTGAAAATTAAAATTAATTTTAATTTCACTACCCGGGGCACACGCGCTCCGGGGACGTCGCGACAACTATATCTTAGAAATGAGATCGGAAAGAGTAGATGAGTGAGAACTTACTCAAAAATTCTCCATCACAAATTTTTTCACTCACTAATCCTTCTCTTCTTTGGAAAATTTGTTGTGAAAAATGAAGGTTGAGAGCTCCCTATTTATAGGAAAATTTTGGGGAAGAAATGGAATTTGTAAAAGTGTGGGGAGAGGGGTGAAATTATAATTTTTTTAAAATTAAAAAATGGGCAAGAGATGGGCAAGGTATGGGTTGAGTATGGGATGGGAATGGAGGCCATGTGGGAGTGCTTGCCACCGTTTCCATTAAATAAATTTTTAATTAATTACATACTTAATTAATTAATTAATTAGTTAATTAATTATTTTATTATTTTACTTTTTTTTCTAATCATTATTATCATTATTATTATCATTGTTATTACTTTTAAACTATTTTTAGTATTTATTTATTTTATTATTTTTTTTAAAGAATTAAATTTGAATTTTGAAAACTCCTGTGGCCCCCACATGGTCTTGTGGGCCCCACACAACTTCGAGACCCAAATGGATCTTACGTAACTCCAATAATCCTCATACGATTTTATGAGCCCTACACATTTTTTAGACTCGTGTAAACCTCTACATGGCTTCAGGACTCATGTGGACCCCACACAATCTTGTGGGCCCCGCATATGATACCTATATTATTATTTTATCATATATTTTTACAAATTATGTCAGTCAAAACGTTATTTTATGTACTTATTTACGTATATAAACAGTGTCTACCCTGTTTTATCCTATGAAATTCCATTTTGACCAGCCCGACCTCTAGGGAGCGACTGAGCCGCAATGGTCTCTCAGCACTCGCTTAGGTAAGGTTTTTTTTAGGCATCAACTATGGAATCAAGGATCCTAACAGAGAAACACGTTCATTTTAATACTAACTATTATTATTATTCTTTTTTTTTCTTGGGTTATTACAGGCCTGTTGCAGAAGGAAGCCTTGGCTGGCTCGGCTTGCTGCTATGGCCATGGGAAATAGCAACTGGGGAAGAGAGTGATGGAGAGGGATGGCATTGTGGCGCTGTGAGTGAGGTTGTAGGATGTGGCGGCGGTGATGGCGAGCGACGGAGTAGGGAGGCGATTGCTGAGGCAGCCGTGATGATGGTTGCTAAGGGCTTCTAGTCACGAAAGTGAGAGAGAGAGTGAAAGAGATTGGAGGAGAGAGTGGCCATCACTGCTGTTGCAGCGAGAGAGAGAGAGAGAGAGAGAGAGAGAGATAGAAGAGAGAACCCGAGAGATTGAGAAAGTTAGGTTTTTCTTTCTTTGCTTGCTCCCCCCCCCCCCCCACTTTGAAGCTGCGAGAATAAGCCTATATATAGGCTTTCCCCCAAAAAAGAAACCCTAAATCACATAATAATAATAATAATAATAATAATAATAATAATATATGAAAATAATAATGATAATAATAATAATAATAATAATAATAATAATAATGATGATGATGATGATGATGATGATAAAAATAGTGATAATATTAATAATAATAATAATAATAATAATAATAATAATAATAATAATGATAAAAAGAGTGATAATAATAATAATAATAATAATAATAATAATAATAATAATAATAATAATAAATATATCCAAAATAATAATAGTAAAGTAATGCTAATAATACTACTAGTAATAAATAATAATAAGTAATACAAATAATTATAAGAAAGTAATAATAAAATAAAGATAATAAAAATACTAATAATACTAATAATAATAATAATAATAATGATAATATAAATACTAATACTAATAATAATAATAATAATAATAATAACAATAAAAATTAGGTAATAGTAATAATAATAGTATAATGAGAAGGGACCCCTTCTTCTATTTGGCTAGGGCAAAAATAGGGTGTCTACAGCTGCCTCTCTTTGTAGGTTTTATCTCCTACGTTTTTTGTAGCAATAAGCCTGCAAAGATAAAAGACATCTATTTTAGTTAGGCCAAACAACTCCCTATGGCTTTTAGGTTAATCAAGAATTATTTATTTCTGCCAATCAGGGATGATCACTCAAGTGTAAGATTCTAAGTATTCAGGTGTAGGATCCTAAGCCTTTGCGAAATGGTTACTTTGCTGGGGATGATCAATTGAGGTGTTGGCCGAGGATGATGGTCGGTCGTTTGGTACACGGGAGTGGCTACAGCAGCGGCCTGTTGTAGAAGGAAGCCTTGGCTGGCTCGACTTGTTGCTATGGTCGTGGGGAATAGCAACTGGGGAAGAGAGTGATGGAGAGGGATGGCATTCTAGCGTCGTGACTGAGGTTGGAGGATGTGGCAGCGGTGATGGTGAGCGACGGAGCAAGGAGGCGGTTGCTGAGGCAGCCGGGAGCATGGTTGCTG
Source organism: Malania oleifera (assembly GCF_029873635.1). Lineage (NCBI taxonomy): Eukaryota > Viridiplantae > Streptophyta > Magnoliopsida > Santalales > Ximeniaceae > Malania > Malania oleifera. The sequence goes on from NC_080420.1 coordinate 4,646,050, forward strand.
AGGGTTTCTGGTCACAAAACTGAGAGAGAGAGTGAAAGAGATTAAAGGAGAGAGTGGCCATTGCTGCAGTTACAGCGAGAGAGAGAGAGAGAGAGAGAGAGAGATAGAAGAGAGAACCCGAGAGATTGAGAGAGTTAGGGTTTTTTTCTCTTTGCTTGCTCCGCCCCCCCCCCTTTTGAAACTGCAAGAATAAGCCTATATATTGGCTTTTCCCCCAAAAAGAAACCCTAAATCACATAATAATAATAATAATAATAATAATAATAATAATAATAATAATAATAATAATAATAATAGTATAATGAGAAGGGACCCCTTATTCTATTTGGTTAGGGCAAAAATAGGGTGTCTACACTCACAACGAACCCCAGGATCGTGCCACTGCGGAGGAGGGTTCATAACGGGCATCCCAGGGATTGCAGAGACCATCCCCCTTTCCCGCAGCTGAGGAAATAATTCGACATATGTCATGGGAATGGGGTCCACCCTTTGGATGTTTCTGGTCACATTCCTATCTTGTGCTTACTGATTCGGCGGGATTGGCGAAAGCCTAGGATTCATGAATTAGGGTCTCATGCCCGTATGCACTGTTTGATTTACTGCGAGCTCAAACCCAAAGTTTCTCTTGGACCATTGGTTCCCACCTTTTATGTACTGATTCTTCCAATTAAATTGCCCCTGTATCATTTGTGCTTCTTCCTCCTTCTTCCTATTAGTTCACCTTTTTCCTGGACCAGTTTCTGTGCCACTATCCCTAACTAGGCCCGCCTTGATATCGCCTTCAATTCTTCCTCCCGCAGCCACAATATCCATAAAATCATGGGAAGTTGCTCCCTGAAGATGCGTGCGGTAGGGGTCTTTTAATGTGCTTACAAACAAAGAGATGGCTTCTCGGTCACTCACTGCGGGATCCACCTGGATCGACATATCTCTCCACCTATAAGCATATTCTCTAAATGTTTCGGTGGATTTCTTCTCCATTTCTTGTAGAGTTATTCGATCAAGCGCCATTTCTGTCACATGGCGGTAGTGAGTGACAAAGGCATTGGCTAAGTCTTTCCAAGTGCAGATCTGGGCCTTATCTTGCTGAATGTACCAACGGATAGCGAACTCGGTCAAACTACTTTGAAAACAATGCATCATTAGTTTTCATCATTTGAGTAAGCGACCATTGCTTGGCAGTACATCACTAAATGCATTCGAGGGCACCAGGTCCTGTCAAACTTTTCAAAGTCTTGCATTTTGAACTTTGGCTGCAGGGTGACTTTTGGCACTAAGCAAAGGTCATTTGGATTAACGGAATCGAAAATATTAAATCCTTCCATTGCTTTCAAGCGCTCTTCCAATACGTCATAGCGACGCTTAGCCTTAGATTTGCTTATCCTCATATCAGAAGGTACTAACAGAGGAGTTCCTGCCACTGGGAACCCTTGTGTTGGCACAACAGGGATAAAAGGAGGCATATTTGGCAATGGACCCCCCATGACACCAGGTGGTGGAACTGATGTTTGTCCATGATCTGGGGTGAACCCTGGGGGATGAGTGGGGTCCAAATCTACTTCGGGATCAACTTGCACCGCCTTTCCTTTGTTCATCAGTAACTCCAGGACCCTACTTATCTTATCATTTATCTTTTCTTGTCCTTGTTGCAGGCCCAAGACCCTATTTTCTGATTGTTCACTCATTTTTCTTACTCTTCGCCTGGTATTGTACTGATGCGTGGTGGTCTCAATTATTGTTTTATGTTACTCAAACGACCTCTTTGATTAGGAATTGAAAACCAAAAATTCCAATTTTAGAATCATGAATGCACAACTATGTACTACATGAGTGAATATGTTTTGATGCATGATCAAGGTATGCAGTAGGTGTTTATGCATGGATGCAACTAATGCACTTATACATACAAACAAAGATATGAGCGTACATGCAGCCTATCGTGCATGACTATGTATGAAATGAAGTGCATGAATACGATGTAACCTAAATGACTACTTAGCTAGAATTCTAGAAAAATTCCGCTAATGAAAGATTTCAAGATTAACACGACCATTGATGGGCCACAATTTCAGTTCAAATTTTCTCTCAACCATTTCTTTCCTTGTTGATGGTCCATGTACCTCAGATTCTATGAAGGGTCAAATTATGATTTGAGGTTGGGGTTGACCTAGGGTAGTCAACCCATTGGATTTGTTCAATGCGGACTTGTGAACTTTAGTGCGCACTTAGGCCTTGAGTATTTTAAAATACGGGCTTCAATGTATTTCATGATGAGATCAGGCTCTAGTTTTAAAAGGACTTGGCCGGGTTTGGATTACTTAGAAAATGTTGGTTCGGATTTTTAGGTAATAGGGCCGAAGCCCATTTTTGAAATTTGGGTTTGACCCTTTTTGAAAATCAGGCCTAGACCGAGGCTTTACTTAGGAAAATGTCAGGCCTTTGCTTGTTATTTCTTAAAAAAAATTAGGCCTGAGTTATTTGAAAAGGGTTGGGCTGAGCCGTATTTTAAAATGCTCTAGCCAAGTGCTTCATTTTTTGAAAGGATGGGTCATGGTCTCATTATTGGGCTTTTTCAAAATACTGGCTAAGTAGTATGTAAGTCTAAAATGGATCCAAAATGCATGATATAATACAAGGTATCTCACAACATATATACAATAGACGGTATGGGGAGAAGGACGTCCCGACCCAGGGTAGGTACATATATACAGGGTTCTTCATGACACTATCCTAGTTAAGTAAAACTATAGAGAAGTATGTGCGGGTAGGCTCTAATCCTTATTGATGACAAGGTTCTCAGTTTGGACTTCCATCCTCCCCCATACGGGTCCAGATAAAGCCCGCACTGAGTGGAGTGGTTCGCGGGTCCCTTCAAGCTCTACCATGAAGGGACTGATGCTATTGCACTCATTTCTAATCCTTGTAGGGAAAGCCCGAGTATAGAGCGTGAAAGTGTGTGAACCCTAAATTTAGCCTAATCCCGCTCCTTCACATGAATGCACATGCTATTAATCATATGCTTATTCAATAATTATAACAATAGAGTATTTACAGGCAATCACATGCTTGGACCATCATGGAAACAAATATTCACATTACACCAGGGATATTAAATGTTCACTTTAAACCCAGGATATTTATAAATATAGTAACAGACATTCACATTGAAGCGAGTATATTCACATGTATGGCGAATAAATGTTCACAATCTACCTATATGGAAACTAAATATGCACATTAATTAATAATGTATACCTATATGGAAACTAAATATTCACATAATTATGGATATATACCTATATGGAAACTAAATATTCACATAATTACGGATATCTACTTGTATGGAAACTAAATATTCACATTAATATCTACATGGAAATCAAGTATTCACATTAATTAAGGGTATCAACCTATATGAAAACCAAATATTTACATTAATTAAGGGTATCTACCTAGATGGGAAGTAATATTTACATTAATAAAGGGTATCTATCTATGTGGGAAGTAATATTCACATTAATGAGGGTATCTACTTATATGGGAAGTAATATTTACATTAATGAGGGTATGTATCTATATGGGAAGTAATATTCACATTAATGAGGGGTATCTATCTATAGGGGAAGTAATATTCACATTAATGAGGGTATCTACCTATATGGGAAGTAATATTCACATTAATAAAGGGTATTTACCTATATGGGAAGTAATATTTAATGAAGGTATCCCTACATATGGGAACATTAATTAAGGTATCTATGATTATTAACTCCAAGCTATCTACAACTATGAAAACATATATATATTTACTAAGTCAAACGTATTATAATTTTAACAAATTACTTTATTCAAATATAGGGGTATTTTATTTACAAAAGTGGAGTAATTAAAAGAATTAATAGATTTAAATTAGGATAATTCCTAATTAATTATTGGCTCGACTCTCAAATGTCCGCAGTGGAGTCGCCAGGCTGTCGCAATGTCCTGGAGCGCGTGTGCCCCCGGTGGCCAAATAAAAAATGTGGTTTAAATTTTCAGGAAAAACAAGGAATGTCGGAGTCGCCACTAACCTTTTAGTGTGGTTAGAACACATGGTTACTACCCCGTTGAGGGTAGAATGGGTCTATGTTACCAGAGTTGCGGTTGGGAGTTCGGTTACGCGAGGGGAAGGTAGGAGCACCCCCTACGCGCCCGTTCTTATGAACGGTACCTAACTAATTTGGAATTATCCCTAAGTTAATCTAGTAAGTCTTTCAAATTACTCCTCTATTAGTAAATTTACAAATGTACATGTAATATAAATAAATAATACAAGAATATATGTAATATATAAATATATACATATTCCCTCATAACTAAGGGTACGTAAAGCTCGAACGCTCATACCCTAGGATTAAAATCATAGGGATAAAAAATATCAAGAAAATAGTTAAGAAAATACGCTCCCAAATTTTGGAAATCTTATAGGTTTTTTTTTTATATAGGAAAATACTAATATGTGAGGTTTTAATATATGGTAATAGGGTAATAAGCAATACATACCTATTAAAATATTATGAATGTCAAAATAAGTAATAAAATACCATAATACTATAAAACTAAATACTAGATATAACCTATAATATAATAAGCATAATAATAAAGTATATAACCACAACAACACCATAATACTAAATACTAGATATAACAAATAATACACTAAGCCTAAAGTATATAACTACAATAATACCATAATACTAAATTCTAGATATAACCTATATTATAATAAGCATAATAATAAAGCATATAACCACAATAATACCATAATACTAAATACATAGATATAACATATAATACCCTAAGCATAAAGTCTATAATTACAATAATACCATAATACTAAATACTAGATATAACCTATAGTATAATAAGCACAATAATAAAGTATATAACCACAATAACACCATAGTATTAAATACTAGATGTGACATATAATATACTAAGCATAAAGTATATAACTACAATAATACCATAATACTAAATACTAGATATAACCTATACTATAATAAGCACAATAATAAAGTATATAACCACAATAACACCATAATATTAAATACTAGATATGACATATAATATACTAAGCATAAGTATATAACTACAATAATACCATAATACTAAATACTAGATATAACCAATACTATAATAAGCACAATAATAAACTATATAACCACAATAACACCATAATATTAAATACTAGATATAACATATAATATACTAAGCATAAAGTATATAACAACAACAATAATAAAGAGGATGAACATGAATATTAATTACAAGAACAAATATCATAAATAAAAACAATAAAAATTAAAATATGAACAAAAATCTTGCACCCAAGAAGAATAAATCAATTAGTATTTAATATGCATAAACAAAAACAATAAAAATTTAAATATGAACAAAAATCCTACACCCAAGAAGAATAAATCAATTAGTATTTAATATGCATATACAAAAACAATAAAAATTTAAATGTGAACAAAAATCCTGCACCCAAGAAGAATAAATCAATTAGTCTTTAATATGCATAAACAAAAACAATAAAAATTTAAATATGAACAAAAATCCTGCACCCAAGAAGAATAAATCAATTAGTATTTACACCAAATAAAAAGTTAAGCAACAATAAAATCCTTTTTTTTTAACATGAACATTAATAAAATGGAAACTTGTTACCCACAATTTTAATTTAATAAACAAAGAAGAGTTCAAGCTTTACATAAGGTGTGTGTATGTGTGTATATAGCAGGGGGACTTACCACAGGCCGTCGGAGTTAAAGAGGATGGAGACTAGTATGGTTGTTGGAGCGGGGAGTAGGTGGCCTTGGGTGTTACTGGAGATGCGGGGCTTGGAGCAGCTGGAACAGAGGGGGCAGCCGTCTGGTGTCTGCTCGGGTTGGTGGTTTGGCTGGCAACTAGACGGAGTGGCTCGGGCACGTGCAGTGTTTGAAGATGGCCTCAGTGGTGGTTTCTAAGGGAGTTCTGGTCTGGACTGTAGTCGTCAGAGGATATCTTGCGGGAGAGAGAGGGAGTTGCAGAAACTGGCCGTTGATGGTGGAGGATTGACAGTCGGGGGCGGGGGTTGTTTGGAGGGTCTTCCCGGTGGCTGCTGGCGATGGCGGTAGCGTGGATCAGGGGGTAATGGGGCTGCTCCTGTCGCTGCAAAGGTTGACTGCGGGTGTTCTGGGAAGCTGGTATGGATGGAGGCTGGAGCAAGTGGCTGGTGTATGGCTGGTGTGTGCGGATGGAGGAGCTGCGGATCTGTGGCTAGTTTGGAACTTGTGTGGAGGCTCGGCAGTAGGACAGTGGTGATAGGAGAGGGTGGCGGTGGCTGTGTGCATCTCCGAGAAGAAGAAGAAGGCACTCTTTTTTTCTTTCTTTTTTTTTTCATTTTGCTATGCTCCGCTGCGCCCCCCTTGTGTGCTCTTGTCCACCTTCCTATTTATAAAACAAACTAAACCCTAAAGCTATTTCTTTTCTTTTCTTTTTCTTCATTTTTTTATTTTTATACTTTTATAGTGATAATGAATATGGTAACTAATAATAATAATATCTTAATAATAATAATAATAATAATAATAATAATAATAATAATAATAATAATAATAATAATAATAATAATAGTAATGTAATAATGACAGGATTTGAAAATAATAATAATATAATACTAGTACGATAATAATAATAATAACGATAATAAGAAAAATAATACTAAAGTAATAATTATAATTATAATACCCTAACAATAAAATAATATTTAAAATAATGATAATGATAATAAGAGAAATAATAATAATAATAATATATTATTATTATTAATAAGCATGGTAATGGTAATAATAATAAAATATTATGATAATAATAATAATAATAATAATAATAATAATAATAATAATAATAATAATAATAATAATAATGATAATAATAATAATAATAATAATAATAATAATAATAATAATAATAATAACAATAATTTTAGACAAGTAATAATAAATAATAATACTAAGAATAATAATAATGTAATTTATAATAATAATAATATTAAAAATAATAATAATAATAATAATAATAATAAGGTAACAATAATATATAAGTAATAATAATAATAACAAGAAAATAATAACAATAATAATAATAATAATAATAATAATAATGATAATAATAATAATAATAATAATAATAATAATAATAATAATAATAATAATAATAATAATAATAATAATAATAATAATAATAATAATAATAATAATGTATTGGGCCCTGGGGAAAAATAGGGTGTCTACAACCGATTATATGTTATAATTTAAACATTAAAACATATAGAGGCAATGCTGGAATATATTGGCAGTCATATGTTATCTTTTAAAAAAAATTATTAAATCTATAATGCTGGAAATGAGGTAAATAAATTTATTATTAAAATTACTGAAAATAAGATATCCCACTTTGGATGTAATTGTAAGCTCTCACTGAACACTCGGGTCAATGCTCCGCTAGTCAAATAAACAAACATATATAGCATTATAAATATGAAACAAAGGGATTATCGTTGCCAATCATCAACTTACACAACACAAAGAGCATGACCACAAGAACCACATGGGAGTATTAAGTTGTGGCATTTTTTGTTTGACATTACTATCGAGTACATACCACAAATAGCAGATGGGCGATAACTGTCTTCCTAAAAATAAATGTGCAAAAAGAACATAAGAAATGTGTACCTGTACGTACCAATTTGTTTGTTATTTTCAAATAAAATGAATAACACATCTTAGAACAAACAAATTAAAAGAACTAATTGGAAATCATAGTACGAATTTAAGTAGGGTTCAAAAATAAAAATGGCTAACCACGTATTTTATTGAGGAGCTGTCGAGAAAATGTGGAAATCATGTTGTCATTAGAGCAAACACAAAGTTGTTTGATGCATAACGCAGCATCACTATCGGTCGGTGATGTTGCTTTATGCATCAAACAACTTCGTGTTTGCTCTAACAATGGCGTGATCTCTGTCACTCAGTGATGTTACTTTATGCATCAAACAACTTCCCGTTTTCTCTAACAATGACGTGATTCCCCCAATCTCTCGACAGCTCCTCAATAAAATATTAGTTAGCCATTTTTCATTTTGAACCCCACTTAAAGTCGTAATATGAATTCAAATTATTTCTTTTAATTTGTTTGTTTTAAGATGTGTCCGTGTTTTCTCTAACGACGACGTGATCTCTGTCACTCAGTGATGTTACTTTATGCATCAAACAACTTCACATTTTCTCTAACGACAACGTGATTTCCCAATCTCTCAAAAGCTCCTCAATAAAATATTAGTTAGCCATTTTTATTTTTGAACCCCACTTAAAGTCGTACTATGATTTCCAATTATTTCTTTTAATTTGTTTGTTTGTCTTCCTCGTGTAGTCAGATGGTATAAACCTGGGATAGGTTGGGTTAAGTTGAATATGGATGGGAGCTGTAGAGGTAACCTGGGGAATTGTGGTGGTGGTGGAGGTGTGATAAGAGATGAAAAAGGTTTATTTAAAGTAGCTTTTTCCTCATTATTGGGTTATGGAACAAATAACATGGCTGAATTGAAGGCGATAATTTTATGGATTAATCTATGCAAAGATCTCAGATTTGATTAAGTGGAGATTGCATGTGACTCTGCTATGTTGGTTCAGTGGATAAATTCTGGGAAGTGCTCCGTTTGGAACTTATGGGAATTGTGGGAAGAACTTATGCTAGTATTAAGTGGCATACAGTTCAAAGTGGAACACGTTTACAGGGAGGCCAATAAAAGTGTAGATTTCTTTGCCAAACAGGATGAATCTGGTATTTCTCGATCATATAGTTGTCAAGATGATCTTCCTCAGCAAGTTAGAGGAATGATTTGATTGGACTTGTTGGGTTTTCCTTCTTTGCGCTCATAATGTTTTGTGTTATTACTGTTTTAGTGGTTTAGTTTCTTATTTTTTTTTGTTGCTAGTGTTTGGTTTTTTTGTTTGGTTTATGTTGGTTAAGTTAGTTTCAGGGTCTTGGAATTTTGCTTTTATTGTCCCAAAGGCTCAAAATTGTAACCACGGTTTTCCTCCACCATAAGTGAGGGGTTTTCTAATAAAGTTTAGGAGGTGCCGCCCTCTTCTTCTTAAAAGCAAAACAAAAAAACAAAAAAAAAAAAAAAAAAAAGAAAGATGTGTTATTCTTTCTATTTGAAAACAACGAACGGTTTGGTACATATGGGTACACATTTCTTATGTTTTTTTTTTGCACATTTATTTAAAGGAAGACTGCTGTCCCCCATCTAGTGTGTGGTATGGACTCGATAATGATGTCAGATGGAGAATGCCACATATTAACGCTCCCAAGTGTCTCATGTGGTCATGCTCTTTGTGTCCAACAAGTTGATGAATGGAATTGATAGTTCATTTGATACATATTTGTAATGTTGTATCTGTTTATTTTTTTGACTACCAGAGCAATGACATGAGCGTTTAACGAGAGCTTACAATAACATCCAAAGTGAGATATCTTTTCATAGTGAGAGTTGGAAGACATTTTATGCCTACCATTGGACAACAATTTTTCTTTCCGCATTTATAATCACTCAAGGCCTCCAAACAAGCTCATCTATAGTATGAGAGAAATTTATATTCATCCTAAGTTTACTCTTTGGAGTAAGTTGACTCCTTCTAAGTGTTGTTGGATTAATTTCCGGGCTTCCTACAAGATTTGAAACACAAAAAAAGCACCTCATGTTATTTCAATAACAAATTTTTTTATATATATTTCAAAATGCAAATCCAAAGTTCTTAGATTTTTTAGAATTTTAAAATTTCAATACTAACAATTAATTTGTAACAATTTTATCTCTTTAATTTAATTTTTTAAAAATATAATATGAAAATATTATTTATTGACACCATCGTCTACATTCAGGGAGACAATCAAATTAACGTTTGAAGTCTAAGAAACCAAAATAAAGATAAACATACAAATATTATACTTTTGCAACAATAATAATAGAAAATTTGAAAAGTCCATCAATCAAGTTCAACAGGACGGTTGCTTGACAACTTTTGCAGCCGTAACAGAAGTTCACATTACCTTCACTCCAAAGGGACTATCGTTGCCAATCATCAACTTGCACAACACAAAGAGTGTGACCACAAGAGCCACATGGGAGCATTAAGTTGTGGCATTTTTTGTCTGACATTATTGTTGAGCACATACCACAAATACCAGATGGGCGACAACAGTCTTCCTAAAAATAAATGCACAAAAATAACATAAGAAATGTGTACCTGTATGTACCAAATTGTTTGTTATTTTCAAATAAAATGAATAACACATCTTAGAACAAACAAATTAAAAAAACTAATTGGAAATCATAATTTGACTTTAAGTAGGGTTCAAAAAGAAAAATGTCTAAGCACGTAATTTATTGAGGAGCTGTCGAGAAAATGTGCGAATCACGTTGTCATTAGAGCAAACATGAAGTTGTTTGATGCATAACGCAGCATCTCTGTCACTCGGTGATGTTGCTTTATGCATCAAACAATTTTGTCTTTGCTCTAACGACGACGTGATCTCTATCACTCGGTGATGTTACTTCATGCATCAAACAAATTCGCGTTTTCTCTAACGACGACGTGATTACCCCAATCTCTCGACAGCTCCTCAATAAAATATTAGTTAGCCATTTTTCTTTTTGAACCCTACTTAAAGTCGTACTATGATTTCCAATTATTTCTTTTAATTTGTTTGTTTTAAGATGTGTTATTCTTTTTATTTGAAAACAACAAACGGTTTCGTACATATGGGTACACATTTCTTATGTTTCTTTTGCATATTTATTTAAAGGAAGACTGTTGTCCCCCATCTGGTGTGTGGTATGGACTCAATAATGATGTCAGATGGAGAATGCCACATATTAACGCTCCCAAGTGGCTCATGTGGTCGTGCTCTTCATGTCCAACAAGTTGATGAATGGAATCGATAGTTCATTTGCTACATATTTGTAATGTTGTATTGGTCTATTTATTTGACTACCCGAGCAATGACATGAGTGTTTAACGAGAGCTTACAATCACATCCAAAGTGAGATATCTTTTCATAGTGAGAGTTGGAAGACATTTTATGCCGTCCATTGGACAATAATTTTTCTTTCCGCATTTATAATCACTCGAGGCCTCCGAACAAGCTCTTCTATAGCATGTGAGAAATTTATATTCATCCTAAGTTTACCCTTTGGAGTAAGTTTACTCCTTCTAAGTGTTGTTGGATTAATTTCTGACCTTCCTGTAAGATTTGAAACACAAAAAAAGTACCTCATGTTATTTCAATAACAAATTTTTTTATTATATATTTCAAAATGCAAATCCAAAGTTCTTAGATTTTTTAGAATTTTAAAATTTCAATACTAACAATTAACTTGTAACAATTTAGTCTCTTTAATTTTTTTTTTAAATATAATATGAAAATATTATTTTTTGACACCACCATCTACATTCGGGTAGACAATCAAATTAACGTTTGAAGTCTAAGCAACCAAAATAAGGATAAACACACAAGTATTATACTTTTGCAACAATAATAATAGAAAATTTGAAAAGTTCATCAATCAAGTTCAACAGGACGGCTGCTTGACAACTTTCGAGGCCGTAATAGAAGTTTGCATTGTCTTCACTCCAACTACAGTAGCTATTTGTTGAGTCCGACCAACAACCTGGGGGTGCAAAACAACAACTTCACTGAACTAGCAGAAAATACAAATTAATTATTTCATGTTTTGAATCACATTTTAAATTAAATTTACTTCAACCGATTATATGTTGTAATTTAAACATTAAAACATATAGAGGCAATGCTGGAATATATTGGCAGTCATATGTTATCTTTTAAAAAAAATAGAAAATCTATAATGCTAGAAATGAGGTAAATAAATTTATTACTAAAATTACTGAAAAAAAGATATCCCACTTTGGATGTAATTGTAATTTCTCATTGAACACTCATGTCAATGCTCCGCTAGTCAAATAAACAAACAGATATAGCATTATAAATATGAAACAAAGGGACTATCGTTGCCAATCTTCAACTTGCACAACACAAAGAGCGTGAACACAAGAGCCACATAGGAGCGTTAAGTTGTGGCATTTTTTGTTCGACATTATTGTCGAGTACATAACACAAATACTAGATGGGCGACAACAGTCTTCCTAAAAATAAACGTGCAAAAATAACATAAGAAATGCGTACCTGTATGTACCAAATTGTTTGTTATTTTCAAATAAAATAAATAACACATCTTAGAATGAAAAAATTAAAATAACTAATTGGAAATCATAGTACGACTTTAAGTAGGGCTCAAAAAGAAAAATGGCTAACCATGTATTTTATTGAGGAGCTGTCGAGAAAATGTGGGAATCACGTCGTCATTAGAGCAAACACGAAGTTGTTTGATGCATAACGCAGCATCTCTGTCGCATTAATAAAAATGAAACCTGCAACCCACCATTTTAATTTAATAAACAAAGAAGAGTTCAAGGTTTACATAAGGTGTGTGTATGTGTGTATATAGCAGGGGGACTTACCACAGGCCATCGGAGTTGATGAGGATGGAGACTAGTATGGCTGTTGGAGCGGGGAGTGGGTGGCCTCGGGTGTTACTGGAGGCGCGGGTCTTGGAGTAGCTGGAACAGAGGGGGCAGCCGTCTGGTGTCTGTTCGGGTTGGTGGTTCGGCTGGCAGCTAGACGGAGTGGCTCGGGCACGTGCAGTGTGTGAAGATGGCCTCAGTGGTGGTTTTTGAGGGAGTTCTGGTCTAGACTGTAGTCACCGGAGGATGTCCTGCGGGAGAGAGAGGGAGTTGTAGAAGCTGGCCATTGATGGTGGATAATTGACAGTTGAGGGCGGTGGTTGTTTGGAGGGTCTTCCTAGTGGCTGTTTACGGCGGCGGTGGCGTGGATTAGGGGGCGACGGGGCTGCTACTGCCACTGCGAAGGTTGACTGCGGGTGTTCTAGGAAGCTGGTATGGATGGAAGCTGGAGCAAGTGGCTGGTGTATGGCTGGTGTGTGCGGATGCAGGAGCTGCAAATCTGTGGTTGGTTTGGAAGCTGTGTGGTCGCTTGGCAGTAGGAGAGTGGTGATGGGAGAGGGTGGCGGCGGCTGTGTGTGTCTCTGGGAAGAAGAAGAAGGCGCTCTTTTCTTTATTTCTTTTCGCTGTGCTCCGTGTCGCGATGTCCCAGAGCGCGTGTGCCCTAGGCGGCGAAATTAAAAATGTGTTTTAATTTTCAAGGAAAAATAGGGAATGTCGAAGTCACCACTAACCTTTTAGTGTGGTTAGAACACATGATTACTACCCCGTTAAGGGTAGAATGGGTCTACGTTACCAGAGCTGGGATCGGGAGTTCGGTTACACGAGAGGAAGGTACGAGCACCCCCTACGCGCCCATTCTTACGAATGGTACCTAAGTAATTTAGAATTGTCCCTAAGTTAATTTAAAAAGTCTTTAAATTACTCCTTTTATGAATTTATAAATACATATGAAAAAAAAAATAAATGTAATATATACATATATATATATATATTCCCTCAGAGCTTAAGGTACGTGAAGCCCGAGGCTAATACCCTAGCATTAAAATCATAAGGATTTACGTACACGAAAATAAATAGTAAAATAAAATAATAAGAGTAAATATCATAATACATAATACAAAATTTGAGTATACCTGAGAAACAAAAATACAAAGAATATTTGATATAAATAATAATAATAATAATAATAATAATAAGCAATAACAATAGTAACAATAATGAAAACATAATACTATAATAATATTCATATACTAATAATACCATATTAATATTGCAAGCTATACTGTAATAATAACATACAATGATACCACAATGACACTACATAAATAATTAAAGAATAATAATTATATACTAATAATAATATCGCATGATAATAACGCTACCTTAGCATTTGAATATGTATGTATGATAATAATAAATGACTTGTACTCTTATATATTGTAATAATAATACGTAAATCAAATATATATACGTACACAAATAGTAACAATAACATCTATTTTAACACACACACACACACACACACACACACACATATATATATATATATATATATACCTGCGTAAAAATAATAATAATATAAAATAATACTACACATCTAAAAACATACATATGTATATGTATATAATAATAAAGATAATAATTACAGCAATACCAATACTAATAATGATAATAAGCATATTTTAATAATATCAAACCTACCTTAATATTAACATATAATTAATGAGAACATGTACAATATGGAAATAATTAAAGAAATAAATTAATCCTATAATTAACACGAAAACTATACAATTTGGAAACAAATCAAGTGAAATTATGGGAACAGTTCAAATTATAATCTATGATGCAAATATATATATGGGTACAATATGGAAACATGTGATAATTAGGAAATATACCAAAATCTAACATGGAGATACAATAATAATACGAAAATATGTAATCAAATATACAATAAGGGTAGGTAAAAGTAACATAAAAATGCACATAAACATATGAGGTGATCACAATAATAAGATGTAAACTATACAATTAAGTGATAATATAAATATGGCAATAAATAATTAAGGCAATGACAATAATACATATGCATGCAAATTAAATACACAATTAAAATATGCAATCAATAATAACATAAATATAAATATATAAGGTCATCATAATAATAATCACATAAATATGCAAAAATATATAATCAAATAAATATGCAACATAATAATAATAATAATAATAATAATAATAATAATAATAATAATAATATGCAAAATAAATATACAATGATAATATTAACATGACAACAAAAATTATTATATTTAAATATTACAATTGAAATCTTACCTTGGCAATGAAAAAAAAAAATCCTACAACAATGAAGACAAACCAATTAGTGTACCACAAAAGAAATTTAAACGACTATCACGACAAGGATATGTAACCTGTAACAACAATGTTAAATCATGAAACACGTATAGCTAAATATATATATAAACTGCTTAACATAATCAACAATTATTCGTAACAATATAAACAATATAAACCCTAAATATGGACATGTATACATTGAAATTAATAACGACAATAAAAACATAAAAATTCCATATACATACAAACATGACGATAACAAAAGTTTTAACAATAATATACAACAATAATCATGGCAATAATAATACAACAATAGAATATCAATAATAATAAAATCAATATGATAATCAACATAATAACAATACTAATAACAATATCCAAACAATATAGTAATTTTACTAATAATGAAATACAAACAAAATAGTATAAAAATATTACAATAATGTTATTAATAATAAGATACAAGCAATGTAACAATATTACTAATGACAATATGTAAATAATAATGTTAATACTACTAATAATATAGGAATAGCAATAAATGTAAAATATATAGGTACATATATATTAACACTAACAATAAAATAAATATATATATATGTGTGAGTGTTTGTGCAAGTGCAGCAGAGGGAGGCAGGGGAGTCACAGTGGAGGTACTTGCAGGGGATACCATCGGAGAATTGGGGGATCTTGCTAGGAGCAGGAGTGGGTTTGTGCAGCAGATGGGCAGAGCAAAAGACTCCCGCAGTGGCTGGAGGCGGTGTTGCCGGTTGCATCGAATGGAGATGGAGGCTGGGGGTAAGAAAGCTGGTGCCGTGAGGATGTGCTGCGCCCCGGTGGTGGCTGTCATTGCAGTAGGGTGATCAGTGGCAGGGGCTTACTGGAGTTGAGCATGGAGGATGGCCTGAGGGGCTTCTGTCTAGTGGCTGCTATTACTGTCGTCACGCAGGGTGGCCGGAGAAGCTGTGCAGAAAGGTAGAGGAGGTCGCTGTGATGGAAGCTCTCTGTGGCTGAGGGTTTAGAGTGAGGGTAGCCGTGGCAGAGATTAGAGAGGAGATTGAGGAAGAGCCAGCAGGAACAGGAGAAGAGAACAGGGGCTCTTTAGAGAGGAAGAAGACAAACAAGAAGAAGAAGAAGAAGAAGAAGAAGAAGAAAAAGAAGAATCTTTTTTTTTTTGGCCTATTTTTTCCTTTGGCTCTGCCCGTACCCTTGGCCTCTACGCACCCCCATGCCTTTGTAAAAAAAAATTGGAAACCCTAAACCCTTTTTTGATTTTATTTCCTTTTTCTCTTTTTTTTTTTAAAAAAAATTCTTTTTATACTTTTATGGTAATAATAGATCTAGTAATAATGAGAATAATAATAATAAGAGTAATAATAATAATAATAATAATAATAATAATAATAATAATAACAACAACAATAATAGTATATAAAAAATAATAATAGTAAAGTAATAGTAATAATACTACTAGTAATAAATAAATAATAATAAAAATAATTATAGTAAAGTAATAATACTAATATTAAAGCAATAATAATAATAATAATAATAATTATAATTATAATAATAAAGTACTAATAATAATGTAGGAAAATAATAATAATAATAGTGAAAATAATAATAAGAATAATATAAATAACAATAATAAAAATCATAATAATAATAATAATAATAATAATAATAATAATAATAATAATAATAATAATAATAATGTATTGGGCCCTAGGCAAAAATAGGGTGTCTACAGCTGCCCCTCTTTGTAGGCTTAGTTGCTTCAATGTAACGATAGGAACTTTCCTACGTTTTTTGTGGTAACAAGCCTGCAAAGATAAAAGACACCTATTTTAGCCTAGCCATTCAACTCTCAATAGCTTTCAGGTTAATTAAGAGTTGTTTATTTCTGCTAACCAGGGATGATTTGTATTGAATGTAAGAATCCACAGGGATGACTTGCTACGAATGTACGAATCCGAGCCGTAGGGATACGATGATCCAGCCATCGGACACAATGATGGCTTGATTCGAATGTAAGAATCCGAGCCATAGAGATACGATGATCCAGCCATGGGACACAATGATGGCTTGCTTCAAATGTAAGAATTCGAGCCGTATGGATACGATGATCCAGCCATGGGACACAATGATGGCTTGCTTCGAATGTAAGAATCTGAGCCGTAGGGACACGATGATCCAGCCATGGGACACAATGATGGCTTGCTTCGAATGTAAGAATCCGAGCCGTAGGGATAAGATGATCCAGCCATGGGACACAATGATGGCTTGCTTCGAATGTAAGAATCTGAGCCGTAGGGATACGATGATCCAGCCATAAGACACAATGATGACTTGCTTTGAATCTAAGAATCCGAGCCGTAGGGATACGATGATCCAGCCATAAGAGAAAATGATGGCTTGCTTCGAATGTAAGAATCCGAGCCGTAGGGATACGATGATCCAGCCATGGGACACAATGATGACTTGCTTTGAATGTAAGAATCCGAGCCATAAGGATACGATGATCCAGCCGTGAGACACAATGATGGCTTGCTTCGAATGTAAGAATCCGAGCCGTAGGGATACGATGATCCAGCCATGGGACACAGTGATGGCTTGCTTCGAATGTAAGAATCCGAGCCGTAGCGGATACGATGATTTGAGCCACCTCAACCAGTAACAAGGTGTGAAAGCAAAGTTTGGAAAGTTGTTACTCTATTTTGAAAATGCACTTGGGGTAAAGTTTGAATGTCAATGAATGAATCCCCTTGTCTTTTGGATCTATTGCCCTAGTTTCAAAATAAATTAATATGTGTCTGGGGTCAACTTGCCCTAATTTTCCAAGTAAATCAATGTGTGCTTGGGGTCAGCTACCCCAGCTCAGAATTAAACACAACTGAAATCTCTCCATCAATGATGTCAAATAATCATTCGAAAGCTCAAGAAAAGTGTGAAGGGTGCTCTATTGCTGCTTGTAATGCTAGAATGCAATGATATGCTGCTATATGTATGCATGTTGCTAACTTATAATGCAGTGATATGTTGCTATTAATATGCATGTTACTAACTTGTGATTATATGTATGCATTTTTTATTTTTTTTATTTTTTATTTTTTTGTGTAATGTATGAAATGCACAATGGCGTTGCATGAGATGTATGGTAATGCGTGAAATGCATGACAATGCATGAGATGCATGAGGTGTGTAGTAATGTGTGAAATATAGGGTAATGCATGAAATGCAGGGCAATGCATAAGATATATGGTAATGCGTGAAATGCATGGCAATGCATAAGATGTATGGTAATACATGAAATGTAGGTAAAGCATGCAATGCATGGCGATGCATAGATGTATGGTAATGCATGAAATGCAGGGCAATGCATAAGATGTATGGTAATACATGAAATGTAAGTAATGCATGCAATGGATGACAATGCATGAAAAGTAGGCAATGCATGAAATGCATGACAGTGCATGAGATGTATGGTAATGCATGGAATGCATGGCAATGCATGAAATTTAGGAGATGCATGAAATATATGGCAATGCATGAGATGTATGGTAATGCATGGAATGCATAGCAATATATGAAATTTAGGTAATACATGAAATGTATGACAATGCGTGAAATTTGGGGTAATGCATGACAATGCATGAATCTTTTCTCACAATGCGCTTGTGATTAATGACTTCATCTTTGGTCTCTACATGAAACTCGCCACATTTGAATGGATCTGTAACTGATCTTGGCTTAATCTTCTTTATTCATCCGGTCATGGAAGTGATTGACTCAGCTCAAATGAAAATCACAAAATCTACCCCAGTTGAATGGACCTACAGCTGATCTTGACTCTGATTTCATATTCCAATCTAATAAGAAGGCGCTTGAATGGGACCTACTGGGACTCAACTCGAAATTTGCCCCAGTTAAATTTATCTGCCACCGATCTTGACTCTATTGTTGGATTCTTTTGAATAAGCAGATTCTGACATAACATTTACCCCAATTAGGTTGCTTTTTCTCCACAGGTATCTTTTTCATAGAAAGTATTGGTGATTTTGAAACTCTTTGACTATCCATCCTCTTTTAACGCTCTAAAGAGTAAGAAGGGTTCCTTTTTTTTAAGGAATGAGGAATGATTATGCAATTATGACATCAACTTGCTAAATCAAAAGGCCATTCGCACAAAATAATTGTTTTTCCATGTTTCAATGCTATCATAGGGGAAAGTTCATACCAGTATTCAAGAGTCGTATAACGTTGATTTCCTAGCCTAGACGACTATCATTCTCTTCAACTGCCCTAGTTCTATCAACTCATGCTTTGATCTCAAGATGGTCATTAAGACTCGGGACGAAACATAGGCTTAGGGATGTAGGCTTTCAGAATAAAAGGGAAACTAAGTTTCAAAAATACCACCCCAAATAATGTTTTATGCCCCCAGTTCGAGTTGAGGCGTTTTGCAAGATGTTGACCGAACTTATTATTTAAACAAGCTGCCTACGTACCTTTTCAGGATCAGGTCATTACGTAGTTCAGACTCAACATTGAGTCTGGAAAATCATTTGAGACAACAATATATACCAATCTAGTCAGGACTTTCATTTGGACTGTAATGTGGGCTAAAGGTATGGGTTAATGAAAGAAAGATTTGAATAAGGCTCAAAATTTATTGATTTCATCAAGGGTAATTTGGTTAACGATCACATAGTATGTCCCATATTTTTCTTTCTTTTTCTTCTTCTTTCTCTTTCCTTTTTTCATTCTTCAATTTTCTTTTTTTTCTTTTACTGCAACTTTCACTTTTCCTTTTATGAAGGAATCTAAACTTCATTCTCATTTGAACTTCAATTGGGACCAATCTTTTTAAAACTTCCCCAGTGTGGGGTGTGATCTTTTGATAGGTTAATCAAGAAATGAATTTGTCAGGCTCAAAAAGGGTTTGCAAAGGATTTCTTCTTTGATTTTCTTTTGAGTAGCAGAAATCCTTTTGGTAATGACTATTGTCTCAAATGATTTGCCAAATGCTAAGGTACCCATGCCCTAGTTAGATTTTTGGTGATCTGACTTTTAAGAAAAAAAACTGGTTTAACATTCAGGCTCAACTTTGTTGACAAATGGTAAATCATTGTTTGGGTTCTTTTAGGGATAACTGGTCAGCCAAAGAGGGCCATCCATAATTTGATCAAAACATGAGTGATGAATTAATAGGAAATTATCAAAACAGCATAGCCGCTTCGTTGAATTCCTTGGAAAGTAAGATACTTCTTCATAACATCTGAATTTGATGATTGTTTCATCCTTCTCTACTTTCGCCTCTTTGGTTGAATTTTCAAAATTAACAGCTCTTTCCAGCTTGTGAATACTGGCAATATTACTTTCCTTATTCCCGCATGAAACATAAGCAAACAATATTTGGCAACTGGACTCATGATGCAAGTAAGATAACTAAATGCATAATTCATTTTATTGAATATAGAAAATATTTCGAGACATAGGCGCCCACGGATTACAAAATGCAAATAACAATGGGGAAAACAAAAGAACATCAGATGAAAAAGATTAGATAGTCAAAAGGTCACTACTCCAGCACTTTAGCCTTTATGGATAACAACTGAAACCATTGATCTGGGAACCTCTCTGATATGTTAACCACTTCCTTCCTCATGTTTGGGCAAAGGATTCCCCTGGACTCTTGGTTGCTTGTCATCAAAAGCTAACCATCCTGCATCTTTTAACGATTGCACCTTATGCTTGAAAGCCCAACAACGGTCAATAGTATGGCCGGGAGAGTTAGCATGGTACTCACAATGAACCCCAGGATCATACCACTGTGGAGGAGGGTTTGCAACGGGCATCCCAGGGATTGCAGATACCATCCCCCTTTCCCGCAGCTGAGGAAATAATTCGACATATGTCATGGGAATGGGGTCCACCCTTCGGAAGTTTCTGGTCACATTCCTGTCTTGTTCTTGCTGATTCGGCGGGGTGAACGTAGGACCAGAGTGAACAATCTAGGGCATTGTGCCTGTACGTGCTGTTTGATTTACCATGGGCTCATTTCTCTTGGGTCATTGGTTTCCACCTCGGGTGTACTGATTCTTCCAGTCAAACTGCCCCTGTATCATTTGTACCTCTTCCTCTTTCTTCCTATTAGTCCACCTTTTGCCTAAACCAGTTTCTGTGCCACTATCCTTGACTAGGCTTGCCTTGATATCGCCTTCAATTCTTCCTCCCGTAGCCACAATATCCATAAAATTGTGGGGAGTTGCTCCTTGAAGATGTGTGCGGTAGGGGTCTTTTAATGTGCTCACGAACAAGGAGATGGCCTCTCGGTCACTCACAGGGGGGTCCACCTGGATCGACATATCTCTCCACCTATAAGCACATTCTCTGAATGTTTCGTTGGATCACTTCTCCATTTCTTGTAGCATCATTCGATCAGGCGCCATTTCCGTCATATGGCGGTAGTGAGTGATAAAGGCATTGGCCAAGTCCTTCCAAGTGCGGACCCGATCCTTATCTTGCTGAATATACCAACGGATAGCAGACCTGGTCAAACTATTTTGAAAACAATGCATCATTAGTTTTTCATCGTCTAAGTAAGCGGTTATTGCTTGGCAGTACATCACTAAATGCGTTCGAGGACACCGGGTCCCATCGAACTTTTCAAAGTCTAGCATTTTGAACTTTTGTGGCAGGGTGACTTTTGGCACTAAGCACAGATCATTTGGATTAATGGAATCAAAAGTATTAGATCATTCCATTGCTTTTAAACGTTCTTCCAATACATCACGGCGATGCTCAGTCTCAGATTTGTTCATCCCCATATCAGAAGGTACTAATGGAGGAGTTCCTACCATTGGGAACCCCTGTGCTGGCATAGCAGGGATGAAAAGAGGCATATTTGGCAGTGGACCCCCCATAACACCAGGTGGTGGAATTGATGTTTGTCCATGATCTGGGGTGAACCCTGGAGGATGAGCGGGGTCCACATATACTTCGGGATCAACATGCACTGCCTTTCCCTTGTTCATCAGTAACTCCAGAACCTTACTTATCTTATCATTTATCTCTTCTTGTCCTTGTTCTAGACCCAGGACTCTATTTTCCAATTGTTCACTCATTTCTCTCACTCTTCACCTGGTATTGTATTGATGTGTGGTGGTCTCAATTATTGCTTTATATTACTAAAAACGACCTCTTTGAACTGAAAATCAACAATTTCCTCTTTAGAATCATGAATGCACAATTATGTACTGCATGAGTGAATGTGTTTTGATGCATGATTAGGGTATGCAATAGGTGTTTATGCATGGATGTAACT
The DNA here is from genome assembly GCF_029873635.1 of Malania oleifera. Lineage (NCBI taxonomy): Eukaryota > Viridiplantae > Streptophyta > Magnoliopsida > Santalales > Ximeniaceae > Malania > Malania oleifera. The sequence goes on from NC_080420.1 coordinate 4,668,373, forward strand.
AATGTACTTATACATACAAACAAAGATATGAGTGTGCATGCAACCTATCGTGCATGACTATATGTGAAATGAAGTGCATGCATACGATGTAACCTAAATGACAACTTAGCTAGGATTCTAGAAAAATTCCACTAATGAGAGATTTCAAGATTAACACGACCATTGATGGGCCACGATTTCAGTTCAAATCTTCCCTTAACCATTCTTTTCTTAGTTGATGGTCCATGTATCTCAGATTCTATGAAGGGTCAGATTATGTTCTGAGGTTGGGGTTGACCCAGACTAGTCAACCCGTTGGAATTGTTCAATGCGGACTTGTGAACTTTAGTGTGCACTTGGGCCTCAAGTCTTTTTAAAATATGGGCTTTGAGCTATTTCATGATGGGTTAAGGCCCTAGTTGAAAAGGAATTGGGCTTGGATTAGTTGAAAAATGTTGGCCCGGACTTTTAGGTAATAGGACCGAGGCCCACTTTTGAAATCTGTGTTTTGGCCCCTTTTGAAAATCAGGTCTGGGCCCAATCTTTGCTTAGGAAAAAGGTCAGGCTTAGGTTTGGTTTTTTTTTAAAAAAAAAAAAATTGGGCTCAATTTATTTGAAAAGGGTTGGGCCGACCCATATTTTAAAATACTTGGCCCAAGTACTTTATTTTTTGAAAGGATGGGCCATGGTTTCATTATTGGGCTTTTCTAGAATACTAGCTAAGTAGTATGTATGTCTAAAATGGATGTCAAATGCATGATATAATACAAAGTGTCTCACAACATATACAACATATTATACATGGAGAAGGATGTGGCTCCTGTCCTAACCCAGGGTAGGTATGTATATACATGGTTCTTCATGGCTCTATCCTAGTTAAGGAAAACTATATACAAGTATGTGTGGGTAGGTTCTAATCCCTATATACAAAGGTTCCCAATCTAACCTCCATCCTCACCCAAAAGGGGTTTGGACAAAGTTTAAATTGAGCGGAGTGGTTTGCGGGTCCCCACAAGCCCTGCCACGTGGGGACAAACGGTATTACACTCCTTTCTAATCTTAGCAGGTAAAGCCCGGGTATAGAGCGTGAGAGTGTGTGAATTTAAATTTAACGTAATCCCGCTATCCCCACATTTATTCACATGCTATTAAAAATATGGAAACAAGATATCTACAATTAATATATTTATTCAAAAGATAAAGAAACACAATATATGCAATTAATATGTTTATTCAAAAAAATTTGGAAACAAAATATTTTTAATCAATATGCTTACTTAAAAAAATATGGAAACAAAATATTTACGATTAGTATACAAAATATCTATAATTAATATGCTTATTCAAGATATCTACAATTAATATTCTCATTCAGAATATTTGGAAACAAAATATCTACAATTACAAAATTAGAAACAAAATATTTTTAATTAATTAAGGTTGTTTGTAAATTATGCAAATAAAATATTTACAATTAATCAAGGTTATTTACAAATTACAATATTCACAAAATAAGGAGTAATTAAAAGATTTATTAAATTTGAACTTAGGATAATTTCTAATTAATTACTGGCTCGACTCTCCAAGTCCCCAGCGGAGTTGCCAAGTTGTCGCGACGTCCCGGAGCGCATGTGCCTCGGGCGGCGAAATAAAAAAGATGTTTTAATTTTCAAGGAAAAATAGGGAATGTCGGAGTCACCACTAACCTTTTAATGTAGTTAGAACACATGATTACTACCCTATTAGGGGTAGAATGGGTCTACATTACCAGAGCTGGGATCGGGAGTTCGGTTACGCGAGGGGAAGGTACGAGCACCCCCTACGCGCCCATTCTTACGAATGGTACCTAATTAATTTAGAATTATCCCTAAGTTAATTTAAAAAGTCTTTAAATTACTCCTTTTATGAATTTATAAATACACATAATAAATAAATAAATAAATGTAATATATACATATATATTCCCTCAGAGCTTAAGGTACGTGAGGCTCGAAGGCTAATATCCTAGCATTAAAATCATAGGGATTTACGTACACGAAAATAAATACTAAAATAAAAGAATAAGAGTAAATATCATAATACATAATACAAAATTTGAGTATACCTGAGAAACAAAAATACAAAGAATATTTGATATTAATAATAATAATAAAAAGTAATAACAATAGTAACAATAATGAAAACATAATACTATAATAATATTCATATACTAATAATACCATATTTGTAACACCCCAACCTTGAGGGGTCTGGGATATTAACTTTTTACCATTGATTTACAACGGAAGCAAATAAACTCAATTATTATTAAACTAGAGCACTAATTATCCATATTACAATCATTTATTTCAAAAAAAGAAAAATTACATAAGCATAAATATTTGGCATCATACCAATATTTCTAAACAATCTTTATTTTTCTATCCCCACCCGCATGCTTGCTAAGCTTGATTCCCAACATGCTCTTCAGAGTTATCTGAAATAAAAATATGATTGGAGTGAGACGACGCTCAGTAAGTAAATAAGATTATTATTAGTGTGGTAAAAATGAGCTTTTTAAAAATTTCGTAAAACAATATTTAACGTTATAACTTCAAAACTGTCTCTAGAATAAATATAAATTTAAAAATTTCTACATAAAACTTTTACCATCAACTATAACAGTAAAATTTTATAATCATATACTATAACTGTTAAATTAAACTCTTAATTTTAAAATTGTATAAATATTTAATGATAAATATACATATACTTTTCCTTATACATTTTCTTTATATCGTCATTTAAGCACTAAAATGATCATTTTCATGTAAACTTATACTTTTCCTTCAAATCATCAGTAACTTTGTACACGTAATTAAATATGTATAAACATATATTGTAAAAACCACCCTTAGGCCTGTTTGCCATAAGTCATGTTTACCCCCATGACTAGGTTGTGCGGTCCGAAGACTAGACTTAGTTGGCTGGCTGACCAAACTAAATCAACGTACATAAACTTTAAGTGAGATTTTCCTTATTAAGTCTTGGTCCAAAATCAGGTGGGCACTCAGGAGAAATCCACTAACATAAATAACCACTCTGTAGATAGTATGGGTGCACTCTGATCCGTATAAACTTTAAGCTGCGGTATCGAGCATCTGTAACTTTGAACTTTCGTTGCCATAAGGGGTTTTAAAATCATATTATTATAATTTATGCAATTTAAAATAATATCGTGAAAATCTCATCTTTACTCTTATTTTCATAAAAAATGTAACGTAAAAATAAACTCATGCCACACAATTTTTGTGTTAAAAATATATATAATTTTATTTTTGAATAGAAAGAAATGCTGAAAATTTACCCGAGAGGATTAGAACATTTCTTAACCCAAAAATAGATGCAAGTATATTAAAAATAGAATTAGTATAATTAAATATGCGTAATCATAAACTTATGGAAATTTTGTGGAACAAATTAACATAATTGAAATTTACTTATAAAATAAACTCGGGTATGAATTTAAAATAAAAAAAAAATTAACATAATCAAAATTTACTTACCTTCTTCCTTACAAACACTGTAACTATCTCTAAGAAATGAGATCGAAAAGAGTGGGTGATTGAGAACTTATTCAAAAATTCTCTCTCCACCAAAAATTCTTTCACTCACTAATCCTTCTCTTCCTTGGAAAATTGTTGTGAAAAATGAAGGTTGAGAGCTCCCTATTTATAGGAAAATTTTGGGGAAGAAATGAAATTTATAAAAGTGTGGGGAGACAGGTGAAATTATAATTTTTTAAAAAAATTAAAGAATGGGCAAGAGATGGGCAAGGTATGGGATGGGGATGGAGGCCATGTGGGAGTGGTAGCCACCATTCCCATTAAATAAATTTTTAATTAATCACTTACCTAATTAATTAGTCAATTAGTTAATTAATTATTTTATTATTTTATTATTTTTCTTAATCATTATTATCATTGTTTTTACTTTTAAACTATTTTTAGTATTTATTTATTTTATTATTTATTTTTGAATAAGAATTAAATTTGAATTTTGAAAACTCATGTGAGCCCCACATGGTCTTGTGGGCCCCACACAACTTCGAGACTCGAATGGATCCTACGTAACTCGAATAACTCTTATACGATTTTATGCATCCTACATAGCTTTGAGACTCGTGCAAACCTCCATACAGTTTCGGGACTTATGTGGGCCCCACATAGCCTTGTGGGCCCCGCATAGGATACCTATATTACTATTATTTTATCATATATTTCTACAAATTATATCAGTTAAAACATTATTTTATGTACTTATTTACGTATATAAACAGTGTCTTGTGGCTCCGGGACTCATGTGGACCCCACATAGTCTTGTGGGCCCCACATATGATACCTATATTATTATCATCTTATTATGTATTTTTACAAATTATGTCTGTCAAAACACTATTTTATGTATATATACTTATTTACGTGTACAAACAGTGTCTATCCTGTTTATCCTATGAAATTCCATTTTGACCAGGCCGACCTCCAGGGAGCGACTGAGCCGCAATGGTTTTTGAGCACTCGTTAAGACAAGGTCTTTCTTAGGCATCAAATATGGAATCAAGGATCCTATAGAAAAACACTTCTGTATTGATATTAACTTAATGACCATTTTTATTATTTTATTATTATTGTACTTTAATTATATATATATTTTTTGGGTCATCACAATATTAATATTGCAAGCTATACTGTAATAATAACATACAATGATACCACAATGACACTAGATAAATAATTAAATAATAATAATTATATACTAATAATAATATCACATGATAATAACGCTACCTTAGCATATGAATATGTATGCATGATAATAATAAATGACCTGTACGCTTATATATTGTAATAATAATACGTAAATCAAATATATATACGTACACTAATAGTAACAATAACATCTATTTTAACACACACACACACACACACACATATATATATATATATATATATATATACCTGCATAAAAATAATAATAATATAAAATAATACTACACATCTAAAAACATACATATGTATATGTATATAATAATAAAGATAATAATTACAGCAATACTAATACTAATAATGATAATAAGCATATTTTAATAATAGCAAACCTACCTTATTATTAACACATAATTAATGATAACATGTACAATATGGAAATAATTAAAAAAAATAAATTAATCCAATAATACATATGCATATAAATAATTAAGGCAATGACAATAATACATATGCATGCAAATTAAATACACAATTAAAATATGCAATCAATAATAACATAAATACAAATATATAAGGTCATCATAATAATAATCACATAGATATGCAAAAATATATTATCAAATAAATATGCAACATAATAATAATAATATGCAAAATAAATATACAATGATAATATTAACATGACAACAAAAATTATTATATTTAAATATTACAATTGAAATCTTACCTTGGCAATGAAAAAAAAATAAAATCCTATAACAATGAAGACAAACCAATTAGTGTACCACAAAAGAAATTTAAACGACTAACACGACAAGGATATGTAACCTGTAATAACAATGTTAAATCATGAAACACGTATAGCTAAATATATATAAACTGCTTAACATAATCAACAATTTTTTGTAACAATATAAACAATATAAACCCTAAATATGGACATGTATACATTGAAATTAATAACGACAATAAAAACATAAAAATTCCATATACATACAAATATGACGATAACAAACGTTTTAACAATAATATACAACAATAATCATGGCAATAATAATACAAAAATAGAATATCAATAATAATAAAATCAATATGATAATCAACATAATAACAATACTAATAACAATATCCAAACAATATAGTAATTTTACTAATAATGAAATTCAAACAGAATAGTATAAAAATATTACAATAATGTTATTAATAATAAGATACAAGCAATGTAACAATATTACTAATGATAATATGTAAATAATAATGCTAATACTACTAATAATATAGGAATAGCAATAAATGTAAAATATATAGGTACATATATATATTAACACTAACAACAAAATAAATATATATATATATATATGTGTGTGTGTGTGTGTGTGAGTGTTTGTGCAAGTACAGCAGAGGGAGGCAGGGGACTCACAGTGGAGGTACTTGTAGGGGATACCGCCGAAGAACTGGGGGATCTTGCCGGGAGCAGGAGTGGGTTTGTGCAACAGATGGGCAGAGCAGAAGACTCCGACAGTGGTTGGAGGTGGTGTTGACTATTGCAGCGAATAGAGATGGAGGCTGGGCGTAAGAAAGCTGGTGCCTTGAGGATGTGCTGCACCCCGGTGGTGGCTGCCGTAGCAGCAGGGTGATCGGTGGTAGGGGCTCACTGGAGTTGAGCGTGGAGGATGGCCGGAGGGGCTTCTATTTGGTGGCTGCTGTTACTGTCGTCGCGCAAGGTGGCCGGATGAGCTGTGTAGAAAGGTAGAGGAGGTCGCTGGCAGTTCGTGGACGGCCAGAGTAGGGGGCGGCTGTGATGGAAGCTCTGTGTGGCTGAGTGTTTAGAGTGAGGGTAGCCGTGGCAGAGATTAGAGAGGAGATTGAGGAAAAGCCAGCAGGAACAGGAGAAGAGAACAGGGGCTCTTTAGAGAGGAAGAATACGAACAAGAAGAAGAAGAAAAAGAAGAAACTTTTTTTTTTGGCCTATTTTTTCCTTTAGGCCCATTACCTTGGCCTCTGCGCACCCTCTTGCCTTTATAAAAAAAAATTGGAAACCCTAAACCCTTCTTTTTTGATTTCATTTCCTTTTTCTCTTTTTTTTTTTAATTATTTTTATACTTTTATGGTAATAATAGATCTAGTAATAATGAGTATAATAATAATGAGAATAATAATAATAATAATAATAATAATAATAATAATAATAATAATAGCCAAAAAAATATAATAATAATGATAATAATAATAATAATAATAATAATAATAATAATAACAATAATAGTTTATAAAAAATAATAATATTAAAGTAATAGTAATAATACTACTTGTAATAAATAAATAATAATAAAAATAATTATAGTAAAGTAATAATACTAATATTAAAAGCAATAATAATAATAATAATAATAATAATAATAATAATAATAGTGAAAATAATAATAAGAATAATATAAATATTAATAATAAAAATCATAATAATAATAATAATAAAGTAACAATAATAATAATAATAATAATAATAATAATAATAATAATAATAATAATAATAATGTATTGGGCCCTGGGCAAAAATAGGGTGTCTACACTCCGCTGCGCCCCCTAGTGTGCTCCTGTCCACCTTCCTATTTATAAAACAAACTGAACCCTAAAGCTACTTCTTTTCTTTTCTTTTTCTTATTTTTTTTTCTTTTTATACTTTTATAGTGATAATGAGTATGGTAACTAATAATAATAATAATAATAGTAATGTAATAATGACAAAATTTGAAAATAATAATAATATAATAATAGTATGATAATAATAATAATAAAGTAATATTTAAAAACAATAATAATAATAATAATAATAATAATAATAATAAGGATAATAAGAAAAATAATAGTAAAGTAATAATAATAATTATAACACCCTAATAATAAAATAATATTTAAAATAATGATAATGATAATAAGAGAAATAATAATAATAATAATAATAATATATTTGTAATAGTAATGAGAATGGTAATGGTAATAATAATAAAATACTATGATAATAATAATAATAATAATAATAATAATAATAATAATAATAATAATGATGATAATAATAATAATAATAATAATAATAATGATAATAATATTAATGATAATAATAATAATAATAATAATAATTATTATTATTATTATAGACAAGAAATAATAAATAATAATACTAAGAATAATAATAATGTAATAATGATAATAATATTAAAAATAATAGTAATAATAGTAAAAATAATAATAATAATAATAATAATAATAATAATAAGGTAACAATAATATATAAGTAATAATAATAATAACAAGAAAATAATAATAATAATAATAGAAATAATAATAATAATAATAATGTATTGGGCCCTAGGCAAAAATAGGGTGTCTACAGCTGCCCCTCTTTGTAGGCTTGGTTGCTACAATGTAACGATAGGAACTCTCCTACATTTTTTGTAGCAATAAGCCTGCAAAAATAAAAAACACCTATTTTAGCCAAGTCATTTAATCTCTCTATGGATTTTCAAGTTAATCAAGAGTCGTTTATTTCTGCCAACCAGGGACAATTTGTACTGAATGTAAGAATCCATGTTGAGGTACAAAGGGATGGCTTGCTGCGAATGTAAGAATCCGAACCGTAGGGATACAATAATCCGAGCAATGGGACACAATGATGGCTTGCTTCAAATGTAAGAATTCGAGCCATAGGGATACGATGATCCAAGTCATGGGACACAACGATGGCTTGCTGCGAATGTAAAAATCCGAGCTGTATGGATACGATGATCCGAGCCATGGGACACAATGATGGCTTACTTCGAATGTAAGAATTTGAGTCGTAGGGATGCGATGATCCGAACCATGGGACACAATGATGGCTTGCTTTGAATATAAGAATCCGAGCCGTGGGGATACGATGATCCAAGCTAGGGGACACAATGATGGCTTGCTTTGAATGTAAGAATCTGAGTCGTAGGGATATGATGATCTGAGCTATGGGACACAATGATGGCTTACTTTGAACGTAAGAATATGAGCCGCAGTGATACGATGATCCGAGTCATAGGACACAATGATGGCTTACTTCGAATGTAAGAATCCGAGCAGTAGGGACACAATGATTTGAGTCATAGGGCACAATGATGGTTTGCTTCGAATGTATGAATCCAAGTCATAGGGACACAATGACCCGAGCCATTTTAGACACAATGATGGCTTGCTTAGAATGTAAGAATCCGAGTCGTAGGGATACGATGATCCGAGCCATGGGACACAATGATGGCTTGCTTCGAATGTAAGAATCCGAGCCGTAGGGATACGATGATCTGAGCCATGGGACACAACAATGGCTTGCTTCGAATGTAAGAATCTGAGCCGTAGGGACACAATGATCCAAGCTATGGGACACAATGATGGCTTACTTCGAATATAAGAATCTGAGCCGTAGGGACACGATGATCTGAGCCATGGGACACAATGATGGCTTGCTTCGAATGTAAGAATTCGAGCTGTAGGGATGCGATGATCTAAGCCATGGGACACAATGATGGCTTGCTTCAAATGTAAGAATCCGAACCGTAGGGATACGATGATTCGAGCCATGGGACACAACGATGGCTTGCTTCGAATGTAAGAATCCGAGTCGTAGGAATACGATGATCCGAGCCATGGGACACAATGATGGCTTGCTTCGAATGTAAGAATCCGAGCCATAGCAGATATGATGATCCGAGCCACCTCAACTGGTAACAAGGTGTGTTAGCAAAGTTTGGAAAGTGGTTACTCTATTTGGAAAATGCACTTGGGGTAAGGTTCGAATGTTAATGAATGACTCCCTTTGCCTTTGGGATCTGTTGCCCCAGTTTCAAAATAAATCAATGTGTATTTGGGGTGAGCTGCCCCAGTTTCCAAGTAAATCAATGTGCGCTTGGGGTTAGCTATCCCAGCTCAGATATTAGTATAGCAGGAATCTCTCAAAAAATGTTAATTGATCATTTGAAAGCTTATTTAACGAGATAAGTATAGAGGGTGCTCTATTGCTGTCTGTGATGTTAGAATGCAATGATATGCTGCTATATGTATGTATGTTGATAACTTTTGATGCTAGAATGCAGTGATATGTTGCTATCGATATGCATGCTACTAACTTGTGATTTTTTTAATTTTTAATTTTTAATTTTTATTATTTTTCATTTTTTGTGCAATGTGTGAAATGCATAATGATGCATGAAATGTGTGAAACGGATGGTAATGCATGAAATGCATAGCAATACATGCATGACATGTAGGGTAATGCATGAAATTAGGTAATGCATGTCATGTAGAGTAATGCAGAGCAATGTATGAAATTTAGGTAACGCATGCAGGGCATGGTAATGCATGAAATTTGGGCAATGCATGTCATGTAGAGTAATGCATGGCAATGTATGAAATATAGGTAATGCATGAAGTGCATGATAATGCATGAGATGTATGGTAAGGCATGGAATGCATGGCAATGCATGAAATTTAGGTGATGCATAAAATACATGGCAATGCAAGAGGTGTATGGTAATGCATAGAATGCATGACAAAATATGAAATTTAGGTAATGCATGAAATGCATGCCAATGCGTGAAATTTGGGTAATACATAACAATGCATGAATCTTTTCTCCCAACGTGCTTATGATCATTGACCTCATCTTTGATCTCTACGTGAAACTCGCCGCATTCAAATGGGTCTGCAACTAATCTTGGCTCAATCTTCTTGATTTATCCGGTCATGGAAGTGATTGACTCGGCTCAAATGAAAATCACAAAATCTGCCCCAGTTGAATGGAACTACAGCTGATCTTGACCCTGATTTCATATTCCAATCTGATAAGAAGGCACTTGAATGGGACCTACTGAAACTCAACTTGAAATTTGCCCCAGTTAAATTCATCTTCCGCAGATCTTTGAAACTTGACACAACCTTTGCCCCAGTTAGGCTGCTCTTTCTCCATAAGTATCTTGTTCATAGAAACTACTCGGGATTTTGAAACTCTTTGACTATCCATCCTCTTTTAAAGCTCTGAAGAGTAGAAAGGGTTTTTTTTTTTTGAACGAGAAATGATTATGCAGCTATGACATCAAATTGCTAAATCAAAAAGCTACCCACACCAAATAGATTGTTTTACCATGTTTCAATGTTATCAAAGGGAAAATTCATACCAGTATTCAAAAGTCGTATAACATTGATTTCCCAGCCTAGATGACTGTCTTTCTCTTCGACTGTCCTAGTTTCATCAACCCATGCTTTGATCTCAAGATGGTCTTTAAGACTCGGGATGAAACATAGGCTTAGGGATGTAGGCTTTCAGAGTATAAATGAAACTAAGGCTAAAAAATACCACCCCAAATGATGTTTTATGCCCGCAATTAGAGTTGAGGTGCTTTGCAAGATGTTGACCGAACTTATTATTTAAACAAGCTGCCTAGGTACCTTTTCAGGATCAGGTCATTACGTAGTTCAGACTTAACATTAAGTCTGACAACTCATTTAAGACAACAATGTATACCAATCTACTCAAGACTTTCATTTGGACCATAATGTAGGCTAAGGATATGGGTTAAAGAAAGAAATATTTAAATAAGGCTCAAAATTTATCAATCTTTTCACATGTATTCGTTAGTCAAAGATCACATATGAATCATGTCCCTTATTTTTCTTTTTTCGTCCTTTTCTTCTTCTTTCTCTTTCCTTTTTTCTTTCATTCTTCATCTTCTTTTTCTTCTTTTACTGCAACTTTCACTTTTCCTTTTATGAAGGAATCTAAACTTCATTTGAACTTCAATTGGGACCAATCCTTTTCAAACTACCCCAGTGTGGGGTGTGACCCTTTGATAAGTTAATCAAGAAATGAATTTGTTAGGCTCAAAAAAGGTTTGCAAGAGATTTCTTCTTTGACTTTCTTTTGGGTAGCAGAAAAATGGTCTGCCATCTTTTTGGTAATGATTATTGTCTCAAATGATTCGTCAAACGCTAAGGTACTCATGCCCAAGTTAAATTTTTAGTAATCTAACTTTTAAGAAAAAATTGGTTTAACATTCAAGCTCAACTTGGTTAACAAATGGTAAATCATTGTTTGCAGTTTTTTTTTTTTTTAGGGATAAATGGTCAGCTAAAGAGGGTCATCCATTATTTGATCAAAACATGAGTGATGAATTGACAGGAAATTATCAGAACAGCGCAGCCGCTTCATTGAATTCCTTGGAAAGTAAGATACTTCTTCATAACATTTGAATTTGATGATTGTTTCATCCTTCTCTACTTTCGACTCTTTTGTTAAATTTTTCAAAATTAACGACTCTTTCTGGCTTGTGAATACTGGCAATATTACTTTCCCTATTCCTGCATGAAAGATAAGCAAAAAAAATTTGGCAACTGGACTCATGATGCAAGTGAGATAACGAAATGCATAATTCATTTTATTAAAGATAGAAAAATCTTCAGAGACACAGGTGTCCACGGATTACAAAAGGCAAATAACAATGGGGAAAACAAAAGAACATCAAAGGATTAGATAGTGAAAAGCTTGGTACTCCAGCACTTTAGCCTCTATGGATAAAAACTGAAACCATTGATTTGGGAACCTCCCTAATATGTTAACCACCTCCTTCTTCATGTTTGGGCAAAGGATTCTTTTGGACTCTCGGTTGTTTGTCGTCAAACGCTAACCATCCCGTATCTCTTAATGATTGCACCTTATGCTTGAAGGCCCAACATCAGTCAATAGTATGGCTGGGAGAGTTAGCATGGTATTCACTGTTGCGACGTCCTGGAAAGCGTGTGCCCCGGGGTGGCGAAATAAAAATCAATTTTAATTTTCAAGGAAAAATAGGAATATCGGAGTCGCCACTAACCTTTTAGTGTGGTTAGAACACATGATTACTACCCCATTAGGGGTAGAATGGGTCCACGTTACCTTAGCTGGGGTCGAGAGTTCGGTTACGTGAGGGGAAGATACGAGCACCCCCTACGCACCCGTTCTTATGAACGGTACCTAATTAATTCAGAATTATCCCTAAGTTAATCTAATAAGTCTTTCAAATTACCCCTCTATTAGTGGATTTACAAATATACATGCAGTATAAATAAATAAATGAATAAATAAATAATAAAAAAATATATGTACTATATATATTCCTTCGGAACTAAAGGTACGTGAAGCCCAAAAACTCATACCATAGCATTAAAATCATAGGGATAATAATTAAGAAAATACTTAAGAAAATATGCCCCCAAATTTTGAAATTGTATTGAATCTTTTATAGGAAATTACTAATATGGGAGGTTTTAATATATGGTAATAGAGTAATAAGCAACACATACCTACTAAAATATTATGAATGTCAAAATAAGTAACAAGATACCATAATACTATATATATTAATATACTGAGGATACTATAAAAAGTAAGACCATATATATTAAAAGGCCAAAAATGCCCTAATAGGTAATGTCACGACGTCCCGGAGCGTGCGTGCCCTGGGCGGCGAAATTAAAAAATTGTTTTAATTTTCATGGAAAACAAGGAATATCGGAGTCGCCACTAGCAGTGAAATCATAGGGATAAAATCGAAAATAAATAATGAAAATAAATACCGCAAAACATAATAAAAAATATAAATACACCAAATGAGCAAAAATATTAAGAATATGTAATAATAGTAATAATAAAAAAAGTAATAATAATAATAATAGTAATGATAATACATCATATTAATGACAACACGTGTATAAGAAATATTACTATAATAATAACCCTATAATAATAATATCATATTAGTAATATAATGCGATATTATAAGAGTAACACATAGTTACAATATCACAATAACACTACATGAATAATAATTTCATAGTAATGGTATAGCAGATACTAATAATAACAACACATCACAATAATGTCATAATAATAATACCAATAAAAATAACCCTAAATATATAACATGGAAACACATAAAGCCCTAAAATTAATATGTAAATATACAATAATAGATATGGAAACAAATCAATCCTAAAATTAATGTACCAAATGCAATAATGAGTATGGGTGCAACTAATGCAATTATGGAGACAAATCAACCCTAAAACTAATATGCAAAATGCAAAATAATAAATATGGAAATAATTGAAATTATGGAGACAAATCGACCTAAAAATTAACATATAAATATACAATAATAAATATGGAAAAAAACTAATGAAATTAGGAAACAATCCAATCCTACCTTTAATGTGTAAGCTATACAATATGGAGACAAATCAATTCTAAAATTAGTACACAAGTCATATGGAAACAATTAAACCCTAAACATGGAAACTAATAAAAATCTTAAACATGCTTAAAAAATGACAAAACATAATTACAATCGTAAATGATGATAATCAAAAACCCTAAACAATATGTAAATAATAAACATGGTGAAAGAAAAAAAATGAACATATAATCAATAAGTATTACAATAATAATAATAAATACATGACAATAAGGGAAGAACATAAAAAAACAAACTTTAACAACAATATACAATATCAAATACCACTCACACATATACCAGAAAAACTTAAGCTTTAAATATTAGAACCCACATATAAACATTTTAATAATAATACAAGATAAATATATATAATAAAAATAGAAATTCTAAAATGAAGACAACATGAACATAATATTGATAAATATGTATAATAGCAATAATAATAACCATATACAAAACCAAATACCATAGACACCTACCCTTAAATATTAACTTCTAAACAAAATCAAAAAACGTGTATATCTATATGTATATATATGCCTGCAAAAATAAACAACCATTTCAGTGTCTCAGTATATACCAAAACAAACAAACTGTAAGATAAATAAATAAAAATAATATAAAATGCATGTGTGTGACAGTGTGAGTGCGTGTGTGCTCTTTCTGTGTATAGTGTGTGTGTGTGTGTGTGTGTGTGCAGATACAGCAGAGGTAGGTAGGGGACTCATCGTGGGATGGTTCTAAGGTGGTCGGAGAGTGTTGCAGAGGAGTGCGGATTATCTGCAGGTGAATGTTCGGGCTGCTGCTGGAGTGGTCGGGTTCGTGCGGCAGCTGTGAGCAGGGAGCGGCAGCGGAAAAAGGGAGGCGAGGCTCACCGGAGATGCTGGGCTGCTGCTGGTGCATTGCAAAAACAAAGGAGGTCCTACAACGGCGCTGAATTGATGGGGAATTGTCATGGCTGCTTGTGCTAGAGTCTTGGACGGAGCAGGGGATCTACTGGTTCTGGCTATGGTTCGGGGCGGTGCTGTTGGTGCTCGCAGTGGCTAAAGGCGGAGCAGAGCAGGTGTTGTTGGAGGGAATGGCTAGAAGATGGAGAACCAGAGAGGAAGAGAAAGGGGGTTGGGACACAGAGAGGGAGATTAGAGAGCCGAGAGACAAAGGGAGGCAGAGAGGATGGAGGTTGGCAGGGAGTAGAGCCTTTGGGACTGCTGTGAGAACTTCGTGGAGAAGAAGAAGAATAAGATCAAATTCTTTCTCTTTTGGTGTTTTTTTTTTGGCCTGCACCACCACTCGCCCCCCCCCCCCCCCGACTCCCCTGTGTGAGTGAATAAGGCCGCCTTATATAAAAAAAAATTCCCAAAACCCTAGGGAGCCCCTTTTTGTTCTGTTTTTATCTGTTTTTATAATACTAAATAATAATAATAATAATAATAATAATGCTAAATAATAATAATAATAGTAATAATAATAATAAGAAGAACAATGATAATAGTAATAACAATTATATTAATATTAAAAATAATAAGAGTAATAATAATAATAATAAATAATAATAATAATATAAATAATAATAATATTATTATTAATAAAATAATAATAATATTATTATTAATAAAATAATAATAATATTATTATTAATAAAATAATAAAAAAAAATAAGGTAATGATGATAATAATAAGAAAGGATCCCTTGTTTTATTTGGCTAGGGCAAAAATAGGGTGTCTACAGCTACCCCTCTTTGTTGGCTTCGTTGCTTCAATGTAATGGTAGGAACCCTCCTATGTTTTTTGTAGCAACAAGCCTGCAAAGATAAAAGACACATATTTTAGCCAAGCCATTCAACTCCCAATGGCTTTTCAGGTTAATCAAGAGTTGTTTATTTCTGCCAACTAAGGACAATTTGCACTGAACGTAAGAATCCAGGATGAGGTACACAGGGATGGCTTGCTGCGAATGTAAGAATCCAAGGCATAGGGATACGATGATCCGAGCCATGGGACACAATGATGGCTTCCTTCAAATGTAAGAATCCGAGCCGTAGGGATACGATGATCTAGCCATGGGACACAATAATGGCTTGCTTCGAATGATAGAATCCAAGCCGTAGGGATACGATGATCTAGCCATGGGACACAATGATGGCTTACTTCGAATGTAAGAATCTGAGTCGTAGAGATACGATGATCCAGCGATGGAACACAATGATGGCTTGCTTCGAATGTAAGAATCTGAGACGTAGGGATACGATTATCCAGCCATGGGACATAATGATGGCTTGCTTCGAATGTAAGAATCCGAGCCGTAGGGATAGGATGATCTAGCCATGGGACACAATGATGACTTGCTTCGAATGTAAGAATTTGAGCCATAGGGATACAATGATCCAGAAATGGGACACAATGATGGCTTGCTTCGAATGTAAGAATCCAAGCCGTAGGGATACGATGATCCAGCCATGGGACACAATTATGACTTGCTTCGAATGTAAGAATCCGAGTCGTAGGGATACGATGGTCCAGCTTTTGTGACGTCCCGGAGCGCGTGTGCCCAGGGCAGCGAAATAAAAATCAAGTGTTTTAATTTTCAAGGAAAAATAGGGAATGACGGAGTCACCACTAACCTTTTAGTGTGGTTAGAACACATGATTACTACCCCGTTAGGGGTAGAATGGGTCTACGTTACCAAAGTTAGGCTCGGGAGTTCGGTTACATGAGGGGAAGGTACAAGCACCTCCTACGCGCCCGTTCTTACGAACGGTACCTAATTAATTTGAAATTACACCTAAGTTAATCTAATAAGTCTTTAAATTACTCCTTTTTATGAATTTATAAATACACATGAAAAATAAATAAATAAATAAATATAATATATACATATATATTCCCTCAGAGCTTAAGGTACGTGATGCCCAAAGGCTCATACCCCCCCCCCCCAAATAAAATCATAGGGATAATATACATGAAAATAAATAATGAAAATATATACCGCCATACGTAATACGAAATATAAATACACCAAATAAACAAAAATACTAAGAATATGTAATAATGGTAATAATAAAAAAGTAATAATAATATATCACATTAATGACAACACGTATATAAAACATATTACTATAATAACATCCCTACAATAATAATGTCATATTAATAATATAATGCAATATTATAATAGTAATACATAGTAACAATATCATAATAACACTACATAAATAATAATTTCATAGTAATTGTATAGCAGATACTAATAATAATAACGCATCACAATAATATCATAATAATAATGCCAATAAAAATAACCCTAAATATATAACACACATAAAGCCCTAAAATTAATATGTAAATATACAATAATATATATGGAAACAAATTAATCCTAAAATTAATGTACCAAATGCAATAATAAGTATGGGAGCAACTAATGCAATTATGGAGACAAATCAACCCTATCATTAATGTACAATCCTAAGAATCAATATGCTACATGAACATTGCCGTTTTAATAACACTATACTAATATTACAATGATGATAATAATAATAGACAAATTATAATGATATTGATGATAATAACATAAATATTCTTATAATGTGAAAATAATTTAAGTAATAATGTACAAATAGTATAATACTAATACAATCCATATAATAACCATGCCAATAGTAGACAAACAATAGAATATCAATACTAATAAAATCAACATGATAATCAACATAATACTAATAACAATATCCAAACAATATAGTAATTTTACTAATAATGAAATACAAACAGAATAGTATAAAAATATTACAATAATGTTATTAATAATAAGATACAAGCAATGTAACAATATTACTAATGATAATATGTAAATAATAATATTAATAATACTAATAATATAGGAATAGCAATAAATGTAAAATATATAGGTATATATATGTATATATATATATATATATATATATATTAACACTAACAATAAAATAAATATATATAGATATATATATATGTGTGAGTGTTGTGTGCTTTAGTGTGTGAGTGAGTGTGTGTGTGTGTGTTTACTATGTGTGTGTTCTGTGTATTTGCAGAGAACCGTGTATGGTGTGCGTGTGGTTGGAGAGAACTCACAGAGGGGGGTACCGGAGATAACAATAGGCGCAGGGTCACCAGAAACTATGGCGGTGGGTGTCGTCGAAGTGTTGCAGCGATCTGGAAGCTGCGACTAGGCCGTGGAGGATCTGGTGAACAAGCAATGGCCAGACGGAGATATGGGGAGACCTGAGTTGCTGCGGCTACTTGGTGTCGAACTGACAGAGCCGTGGTCGTAGGGCGATGACGATGGCGGCATTTCACTGCTTGCAAAGGCAATGGTCGTGGAGTTCTGTGGAGTGATGCTAGGTTGGCAGCAGTGGAGAGCCTGAAGTTGGCATTGACATGCGTAAGGGTGTCAGGGAGGCTTTGGGGCTGTAGTCGCTGCGGCTTCGGAGATCGGGTGGTTGGCTGAGGATGAAAAGTGGCCAGAGTTTGGTCGGCCAGCCAGCTAAGTTCAGTCTTCGGACCACACAACCTAATCATGGGAGTAAACATGACTTATGGCAAACAGGCTTAAGGGTGGTTTTTGTTTATACATATTTAATTAGGTGTACAAAGTTACTAATGATTTGAAGGAAAAGTGTAAGTTTACATGAAAAACATCATTTTGGTGCTTAAATGACGATATAAGGAAAATGTATAAGGAAAAGTATATGTATGTTTATCATTAAATATTTTTACAGTTTTAAAGTTAAAAGTTTAATTTAACACTTGTAGTATATGATTATAAAATTTAATATTGTAATTGATGGTAAAAGTTTTATGTAGAAATTTTTAAATGTTTATTTATTCTAGAAATTTTTATGTAGAAGCAGTTTTGAAGTTATAGTATTAAATATTGTTTCACGAAATTTTTTTAAAAAACTCATTTTGGCCACACACTAATAATAATCTTATTTACTTACTGAGCATTGTCTCACTCTA
Organism: Malania oleifera; assembly: GCF_029873635.1. Classification (NCBI taxonomy): domain Eukaryota; kingdom Viridiplantae; phylum Streptophyta; class Magnoliopsida; order Santalales; family Ximeniaceae; genus Malania; species Malania oleifera. The sequence continues at coordinate 4,687,382 of NC_080420.1, forward strand.
ATCATATTTTTATTTCAGATAACTTTGAAGGGCATGTCGAAAATCAGGCTTAGCAAGCATGCGGGTGGGGATTAGAAAAATAATGAGGCCCTTCGGGGTTGGGGTGTTACAAGGCCACTGCTGCAGCCACTCCCGTGCATCAGATGGCCGACCATCATCCTCAGCCAACACCATCTTTCTCTAATAGCAGCAGTGATCCCGCTCCACGACCATCGTTTCCCTCTCGCTGCCATCCTCACCGTCACCATCACAACCTAGCCACGCCGGCGAATCCCTCTATTGCTGCTACTTTCATGGTTGCTCGTCTTCTCCATCACTGTCGCCACACACTCCACCGGTCGTTCTTCCAGTTCTCCGGCCATCTAACAACCTCCATCAAGCTCTCTCTCTCGAAGCTCTGCTAACCCAGCTGTGCCCAGTAAGCACTTCGACCTCACCCACAGCAGCCTCTGTTGCTGCTGCTGCTCCCTCCATGTTGAAACCTCCTCTGGCCACCCTGTTCCCTGCACAACACAACACCACACAAACACACACAACACAACACAATACACACACAGTGAGCTTACACACACTCACAGCAAAATACACACCAACCCACATCAAAACGCACACTTTTACACACCTTAAAACACACACTTTTACATACTTTAAACGCACTTTTAGCATACATCTTCACACACACTAAAACACACAGCAGGTATGTACACAGATACACACATTTTTGTTGTAAAGTTTAAATTTTGTTTGGTTACTGTTTTAGGATTTTTAATAATTAATGTCTATATTTATAAATACTAATTTGTTTGTTTTCATTATTGTAGGATTTTTATTTTTATTACGGGCGTAATATTTCCATTGTTTATTATTTAGATGTAATAATTTTTTTTGTCATATTTTTAATACGCAATATTCAAGTTTTGTATATCTATGTAGGGTTCCAGTTTATCATTGTGTTAGGGTTCTCATTATCAATATGATATTATATTACTATGGTATTTGTTTGTGTTTTAGTATTTTAGTACATATATGATATTATTATGGTATTCTTAGTATTATGTATTACGTTATATATTTGGTATACTCACATGATAGTAGTTATTATGGTATTGTTCTTTTTTTATGTATATATTTTTATTGATATTTTAGTATACATAACTCATTATAGTATTTTAGGTATATATATGGTATTATTACTACGTTTACATTTAGTATCACTTATTAGGGTATTTTTAGAATTTTAAGATATAGGGAACTATTTAATATGGTATCTTCAGGACATCTAATATTACCTATTAGGGCATTTTTAGCCTTTTAATATATAAGGTATTACTTTTTAGAGTATCCTTAGTATATTAATATATATATATATATATATATATATATATATAGTATTATGGTATCTAGTTACTTGTTTTGACATTCATAATATTTTAGTAGGTATGTGTTGCTTATTACTCTATTACCATATATTAAAACCTCCTATATTAGTATTTTCCTATAAAAAATTCAATACAATTTCAAAATTTGGGGGTGTATTTTCTTAAGTATTTTCTTAATTATTATCCTTATGATTTTAATGTTAGGGTATGAGCTTTCAGGCTTCACGTACCTTTAGTTATGAGGGAATATATATAGTACATATATTTTTTTATTATTTATTTATTTATGCTGCATGTATATTTATAAATCCACTAATAGAGGGGCAATTTGAAAGACTTATGAGATTAACTTAGGGATAAATTTGAATTAATCAGGTAACGTTCATAAGAACGGGCACGTAGTGAGTGCTCGTACCTTCCCCTCACGTAACCAAACTCTCGACCCCAGCTCTGGTAACGTAGACCCATTCTACCTCTAACGGGGTAGTAATCATGTGTTCTAACCAACTAAAAGGTTAGAGGCGACTCCGATATTTCTATTTTTCCTTGAAAATTAAAATTGATTTTTATTTCGCCACCCCGGGGCACACGCGCTTCGGGACGTCGCGACAGCTTAGTGACTCCGCCGGGGATGTTTAAGAGTTGAGCCAATAATTAATTAGGAATTATCCCAATTTAAATCTATTAAGTCTTTTAATTACTCCACTTTTGTAAATAAAATACCCCTATATTTGAATAAAGTAATTTGTTAAAATTATAATACGTTTGACTTAGTAAATATATATATATATATATATATATATATATATATATATGTTTCCATAGTTGTAGATAGCTTGGAGTTAATAATCATAGATATCTTAATTAATGTTCTCATATATAGAGATACCTTCATTAATGTGAATATTACTTCCCATATATGTAGATACCCTTTATTAATGTGAATATTATTTTCCATATAGGTAGCTACCCTCATTAATGTGAATATTACTTCCCATATAGATAGATACCCTCTATTAATGTAAATATTAATTCCCATATAGGTAGATACCCTTAATTAATGTAAATATTTGGTTTCCATATAGGTAGATACCCTTAATTAATGTGAATACTTGGTTTCCATACAGATATTAATGTGAATATTTAGTTTCCATATAGGTATATATCCGTAATTATGTGAATATTTAGTTTCCATATAGGTATATATCCATAATTATGTGAATATTTAGTTTCCATATAGGTATATATTTTTAATTAATGTGCATATTTAGTTTCCATATAGGTAGATTGTGAACATTTATTCGCCATACATGTGAATATCCTCGCTTCAATGTGAATGTTTGTTACTATATTTATAAATATCCTGGATTTAAAGTGAACATTTAATATCCCTGGTGTAATGTGAATATTCGTTTCCATGATGGTTCAAACATGTCATTGCCTGTAAATACTCTATTGCTATGATTATTGAATAAGCATGTGATTAATTTTGAAATAGCATGTGCATGCATGTGGGGTACCAGGATTAGGTTAAATTTAGGGTTCACACACTTTCATGCTCTATACCCGGGCTTTCCCTGTTAGGATTAGAAATGAGTTTAATAGCGTCAATCCCTTCGTGGCAGAGCTTGATGGGACCCGCGAACCACTCCGCTTAGTGCGGGCTTTATCTAGACCCCTATGGGGGAGGATGGAAGTCCAAACTGGGAACCTTGTCATCAATAAGGATTAGAGCCTACCCACACATACTTATATATAGTTTTCCTTAATTAGGATAGAGACATGAAGAACCCTTTATATACGTACCTACCTTGGGTCGGGACAGAAGCCACATCCTTCTCCAAGTATAGCATGTTGTATATATGTTGTGAGATAATTTGTATTATATCATGCATTTTGCATCCATTTTATATATACATACTACTTAGCCAGTATTTTGAAAAAGCCCAATAATAAGACCAGGACCCACCCTTTCAAAAAAATAAAGCACTTGGCCCAAGCATTTTAAAATATGGGTCGGCCCAACCCTTTTCAAATAACTCAGGCCCAATTCTTTAAAAACAAACTTAGGCCCGACCTTTTCCTAAGCAAAAACTCAGCCCAGGCCTAATTTTCAAAAAGGGTCAAACCCAGATTTCAAAAGGGGGCGTCGACCCTATCACCTACAAATCTACGCCAACATTTTTTAAACAATCCAAGCCCAATTTATTTTCAACTAGGGCCTGATCCCATCATAAAATAGCTTGAAGCTCATATTTTAAAATACTCGAGGTCCAAGCGCACATTAAAGTCCACAAGCCTGCATTAAGCAAATCCAATGCATTGACTAGCCAGGGTCAACCCCAACCTCAGATCATAATCTGACCCTTCATAGAATCTGAGGTACATGGACTATCATCAAGGAAAGGAATGGTTAAGGTAAGAATTGAATTGAAATTGTGGCCCATCAATGGTCGTCTTAATATTAAAATCTTTCATTATCAGGATGTTTTCAGAATTCTAACAAAGTAGTTATTTAGGTTACATCGCATTCATGCACTTCATTTCATGCATAGCCATGCACGATAGGTTGCATACATGTTCATATCCATATTGGTATGTACTTGTGCACTAGGTACACCCATGCATAAACACCCATTGCATAACATAATCATTCCATGTTCAATTTCATAACCATGCATGCATAGTCATCTCCAATAAGTCAATAATCATATTCCAATTGTCTGCAAAATCATGGGCCAAGGTGGCAAAGTTAAAGATCTTGGATTCCAATTGAGTAGAGCAAGATGATCTCTCTACAAAGAAAGGTTAGGATCATGGGGACTCATTGCGTGATCATAGTAGGAATGTAATAAATGCCATTGGGTTGGAAGATTGATGGGTATTCAACTTTAGAAGTGAGCTCACATGATACAAAAATGATATGCTTGATCATCTAAGGGTGATAACAAGAGGGATGCATCCATGCTTTTTATTTAAATCATTTTGAAATTGAATGAAATAAGATTGTCTTTCGGTCTCATCTCATTTCATCCTCCTTGAACCATTACCTTGCGCCAAATTTTGACCATTTTTGCTTGTATTTTGTGTAAGTGACATAGGAAATAATTTTATTAGTACATAGGACTTGGAGCCATGAGTTGATTTCAGGGGTCTATTCAATGGGGAAAAAAAAAATGAAGAAAAAGCCTCCAAGATGAAGTAAAGAACACCACTTCAAGATGTTGTCAAGGAGCTTGGTGGGATGTGGGTTTCAAAATGATGAAGAGTCGTAGGAGAAATATACAGAAAGGACTTATCAAGCTTGGTCCTACTTTTGTTTGATGAAATTGATAAAAAAGCCTCCTATCTTTATTATCTAAGTTATGATTGGTGTCTTAAAGGTATGATGATTATATTCTGATAAAATGAGGGGTGACTATCTTTGATCGACCAGTTTTCCCATAAATAACCAAACACTGATTTACCATTTGTTAACCAAGTTGAGCCTGTATATTAAACCAGATTTTTCTTAAAAGTCAGTTTACCAAAAATTCAAACCTGGGTTTGGGTCTCCTAGTGTTTGACAAGTTATTTGAGGCAATGATCACTACCAAAATGATGGCAGACCATTTTTCTACTACCTAGAAGAAAGCCAAAGAAGAATCCCTTGCAAGCCATTTTTGAGCCTGAAAAATTCTTTTCTTGAATGACCCATCAAAGGATGACACCCCACACTGGGGCAGTTTTGAAAAAGATCAGTCCCAAATAGAATTCAAATGAAAATCAAGTAAAGATTCCTTCATAAAAGGAAAATAAAAAGTTGTGGTAAAAGAAGAAGATGATGAAAAAAGAAAAAGGAAAAAGGGGAAAGAAAAAGAAGAAGAAAAGGAAGAAGAAAGAAAAAAAAGGGACATACTATTGCTCGGGTTCCTACGCCCGGTGTGAGTCACTCTTCGTAAACTATAGCTCGGGTTCCTACACCCGGTGCGAGTCACCCTCAGTGAACTATAGCTCAAGTTCCTACAAGCGGTGCGAGTCACCCTCCGTGAACTATAGCTTGGGTTCCTACACCCGGTGTCAGTCACCCTCCATGAACTATAGCTCGGGTTCCTACACCCGGTGCCAGTCACCCTCTGTGAACTATAGTTCGGGTTCTTACACCTGGTGCAAGTCACCCTCGGTGAACTATAGCTTGGGTTCCTACACCCGGTGCAGGTCACCCTCCCTGAACTATAGCTCGGGTTCCTACACCCGGTGGAAGTCACCATCGGTGAACTATAGCTCGGGTTCCTACACTCGGTGCAAGTCACCCTCCATGAACTATAGCTCGAGTTCTTACACTCGGTGCAAGTCACCCTCCGTGAACTATAGCTAGGGTTCCTACACCTAGCACAAGTCCTCCTCAAAAGCCTTGCTAACTGGGATTCTACACCTAAGCCATCATTAACCATTAGTCCAAAATTCCCATTGAACTGTCATCAAATTCTTAGAATCCTACATTTGAGAAGTCCTCGAGACCCTACACTCAATTGATCATCCCTAGCAAAGTAACCATTTTTCAAAGGCTTAGGATCCTACACCTGAATACTCAGAATCTTACACTTGAGTGATCATCCCTCATTGGCAAAAATAAATAATTCTTGATTAACCTGAAAGCCATAGGGAGTTGTTTGGCCTAGCTAAAATAAGTGTCTTTTATCTTTGCAGTCTTGTTGCTACAAAAAATGTAGGAGAGTTCCTACCGTTACATTGAAGCAACAAAGCCTACAAAGAGGGGCAGCTGTAGACACCCTATTTTTGCCCTAGCCAAATAGAAGAAGGGGTCCCTTCTCATTATACTATTATTATTATTATTACCTTATTATTATTATTATTATTATTATTAGTATTAGTATTTATATTATCATTATTATTATTTTTTATTCTTATTATTATTATTATTAATATTTTTATTATCTTTATTTTATTATTACTTTCTTATAATTATTTGTATTACTTATTATTATTTATTACTAGTAGTATTATTAGCATTACTTTACTATTATTATTTTGGATATATTTATTATCATTATTATTATTGTTATTATTGCTATTATTAATATTATCACTATTTTTATCATTATTATTATTATTATTATTATTATTATTATTATTATTATCACTATTTTTATCATTATTATTATTATTATTATTATTATTATTATTATTATCACTATTTTTATAATTATTATTATTATTATTATTATTATTATTATTATTATTATTATTATTATTATTACTATTATTATTATTATCATTATTTTTATCATTATTATTATTACTGTATTATGTTATATATTTGGTATACTCACATGATAGTAGTTATTATGGTATTGTTCTTTTTTTATGTATATATTTTTATTGATATTTCACTATACATAACTCATTATAGTATTTTAGGTATATATATGGTATTATTACTACGTTTACATTTAGTATCACTTATTAGGGTATTTTTAGAATTTTAAGATATAGGGAACTATTTAATATGGTATCTTTAGGACATCTAATATTACCTGTAGACACCCTATTTTTACCCTAACCAAATAAAACAAGGGATCCCTTCTCATTATTATCATCATTAGCTTATTTTATTATTATTTTATTATTATTATTATTATTATTATTATTATTATTATTATTATTATTACTATTATTTCTATTCTTTTACTATTATTATTATTATTATTATTACTTTTATTATTTTTATTATTATTATTACTATTATCATTGTTCTTATTATTATTATTATTATTATTATTATTATTATTATTATTATTATTATTATTATTTATTATTATTATTATTATTATTTAGTATTATAAAAAAGATAAAAATAGAACAAAAAGGGGCTCCCTAGGGTTTTGGGAAATTTTTTTTATATACGACGGCCTTATTCACTCACACAGGGGAGTCGTTGGGGTGGGGGGAGCAGGCGACAAAAAAATAAAAACACCAAAAGATAAAGAATTTGATCTTATTCTTCTTCTTCTCCACGAAGCTCTCATAGCAGCCCCGAAGGCTACTCCCTACCAACCTCCATCCACTCTGCCTCCCTTTGTCTCCCGGCTCTCTGATCTCCCTCTCTATGTCCCAGCCCCCTTTCTCTTCCTCTTTAGTTCTCCATCTTCCAGCCATTCCCTTCGGCAACACCTGCTCTGCTTCGCCTCCAGCCACTGTGAGCACCAACAGCACCACCTCGAGTCATAGCCAGCACCAGCAGATCCCCTGCTCCGGCCAAGACGCTAACACAGGAAGCCACGACAACTCCCCATCAATTCAGCGCCGTCGCAGGACCTCCTCTGTTCCTGCTACGCATCAGCAGCTTGATGGGACCCGCGAACCACTCCACTTAGTGCGGGTTTTATCCGGACCCCTATGGGGGAGGATGGAATTCCAAACTAGGGATCTTTTGTCAATAAGGTTAGAGCCTACCCACACATACTTGTATATAGTTTTCCTTAAATAGGATAGTGTCATGAAGAACCCTGTATATATGTACCTACCCTAGGTCGGGACATCCTTCTCCCTATACTGTCTGTTGTATATATGTTGTGAGATACCTTGTATTATACCATGCATTTTGCATCCATTTTAGACTTACATACTACTTAGCCAGTATTATGAAAAAGCCCAATAATGAGACCATGGCCCATCTTTTCAAAGAATGAAGAACTTGGCCCAAGCATTTTAAAATATGGGTCGGCCCAACCCTTTTCAAATAACTCGGGCCCAATTCTTTAAAAACAAACTTGGGCCTGACCTTTTCCTAAGCAAAAACTTGGCCCAGACTTGATTTTCAAAAAGGGTCAAACCCAGATTTCAAAAAGGGGCTTCGACCCCATTGCCTAAAAATTTGGGCCAACATTTTTCAAGTAATCCAAGCCCAATTCCTTTTCAACTAGGGCCTTATCCCATCATGAAATAGCTCGAAGGCCATATTTTAAAATACTTAAGGGCCAAGTGCACACTAAAGTCCACAAGTCCACATTGGATGAATCCAACGGGTTGACTAGCCTGGGCCAACCCCAACCTTAGAACATAATCTGACACTTCATAGAACCTGAGGTACATGGACCATCAATTTGGAAAGGAATGGTTAAGGGAAGATTTAAACTAAAATCGTGGCCCATCAATGGTCATGTTAATCTTGAAATCTTTCATTAGTGGAATTTTTCTAGAATCCTGGCAAATTAGTCATTTAGGTTACATCATATTCATGCACTTCATTTCATACATAGTCAAGCATGATAGGTTGCATGCACGCTCATATCTTTGTTTGTATGTATAAGCACATTAGTTGCATCCATGCATAAACACCTATTGCATGCCCTGATCATGCATCAAAATGCATTCACTCATGCAGTACATAATTATGCATTCATGATTCTAAAAAAGGAAATTTTTGGTTTTCAGTTCCTAATCAAAGAGGTTGTTTGCGTAACATAAAGCAATAATTGAGACCACTACGCATTAGTACAACACCAGGTGAAAAACAAGGGAAATGAGTGAACAATTGGAAAACAGGGTCCTGGGTCTGGAACAAGGACAAGAAAAGATAAATAATAAGGTAAGTAAGGTCCTGGAGTTACAGATGAACAAAGGAAAGGCGGTGCAGGTTGATCCCAAAGTAGATATGGACCCTACTCATCCCCCAAGGTTCACCCCAGATCATGGACAAACATCAGTTCCACCACCTAGTGTCATGGGGGGTCCACTGCCAAATATGCCTCCTTTAATCCCTGCTATGCCAGCACAGGGGTTTCTAGTGGTAGGAACTCCTCCGTTAGTACCTTCTGATATGGGGATAAGCAAATCTGAGGCTGAGCGTCGCTGCAACGTATTGGAAGAGCTCTTGAAAGCACTGGAAGGATCTAATACTTTCGATTCCGTTAATCCAAATGACCTTTGCTTGGTGCCAAAAGTCACCCTGCCGCCAAAGTTCAAAATGCCAGACTTTGAAAAGTTCGACGAGACCCGGTACCCTCAAACGCATTTATTGATGCACTGCCAAGCAATTACCACTTACTCAGACAATGAAAAACTAATGATGCATTGTTTTCAAAGAAGTTTGACCAGGTCTGCTATTCGTTGGTACATTCAGCAAGATAAGGCCCGGATCCGCACCTGGAAGGACTTGGCCAATGCCTTTGTTACTCACTACCGCCATGTGACGAAAATGGTGCTTGATCGAATGACTCTATAAGGTGGAGAGATATGTCGATCCAGGTGGACCCCCCGGTGAGTGACTGAGAAGCCATCTCTTTGTTTGTAAGCACATTAAAAGACCCCTACCGCATGCATCTTCGGGGAGCAACTTCCCACGATTTTATGGATATTGTGGCTGCAGGAGGAAGAATTGAATGCGATATCAAGGTGGGCCTACTTAAGGATAGTGGCGCAGAAATTGGTTTGGGAAAAAGGTGGACTAATAGGAAGAAGGAGGAAGAAGCACAAATGATACAGAGGCAATTTAACGGGAAGAATCAGTACCCAAAAGGTGGGAACCAATGGTCCAAGAGAAACTTTGGTTTTGAGCCCGCAGTTAATCAAATAGTGCATACGGACATGAGGCCCTAATTCATGACTCCTAAGCTTATGCCAATCCTGCTGAATCAGCAAGCACATGATAGGAATGTGACCAGAAACATCCAAAGGGTGGACCCCATTCCCATGACATATTGAGAATTATTTCTTCAGCTATGGGAAAGAGGGATGATATCTGCAATCCCTGGGATGCCCGTTACAAACCCTCCTCCACAGTGGTATGATCCTGGGGTTCATTGTGAGTACCATGCTAACTCTCCTAGCCATACTATTGACCAATTTTGGGCCTTCAAGCATAAGGTGCAATCATTAAGAGATGCTGGATGGTTAGCGTTTAATGACAAGCAACCGGGAGTCCAGGGGAATCCTTTTCCCAAACATGAGGAAGGAAGCGGTTAACATATCAGGGAGGTTCCCAAATCAATGGTTTCGGTCGTTATCCACAGAGGCTAAAGTGTTGGAGTAGCGAGTTTTTGACTATCTAATCCTTTTCATTTGATGTTCTTTTGTTTTCCCCATTGTTATTTGCCTTTTGTGATCCGTGGACGCCTGTGTCTCAGAAGATTTTCTATATTCAATAAAATGAATTATGTATTTCGTTATCTCATTTGTATCATGAGTCCAGTTGCCAAATTTTGTTTACTTATGTTTCATGCGAGAATAGAGAAAGTAATATTGTCAATATTCACAAGTCGGAAAGAGCTATTAATTTTTAAAAATTTAACCCAAGAGGCGAAAGTAGAGAAGGATGAAACAATCATCAAGTTTAAATATTATGAAGAAGTATCTTACTTTCCAAGGAATTCAACGAAGCGGCTACACTATTCTGATAATTTCTTGTCAATTCATCACTTATGTTTTGGTCAAATGATGGATGGCCCTCTTTGGCCGACCAGTTATCCCTAAAAGAACTCAAACAATGATTTACCATTTGTTAACCAAATTGAGCTTGAATGTTAAACCAGCTTTTTCTTAAAAGTCATATCATCATAAATCTAACTTGGGTTTGGGTCCCTTAGTGTTTGGTGAATCATTTGAGACAATAATCATTACCAAAAGGATGGCAGGCCATTTTTCTGCTACCTAAAAAAGAGTCAAAGAAGAAATCCCTTGACAACCCTTTTGAGCCTGAAAAATTCATTCCTTGATTAACCTATTGAAGGATCACACCCAACACTGGGGCAGTTTTAAAAAAATTAGTCCCAATTGAAGATCAAATAAAAATGAAATTAAGATTCCTTCATAAAAGGAAAAACAAGAGTTGTAGTAAAAGAAGAAAAGAAGATGAAAAATTAAAGGAGAAAAAGAAGAAATAAAATAAGGGACTTACTACATATGTGATCTTCGACCAAATTACCCTTGATGAAATTGATGATTTTGAGCTTTATGTAACTCATGTTTTCTTTAACCTATACTTTTAGCCTATATTACAGTCCAAATGAAAGTCCTGACCAGATTGGTATATACTTTTGTCTTTAATGATTTGTCAGACTTAATACTGGGTCTAAACTACGTAATGACCTGATCCTGAAAGGGTACGTAGGCAGGTTGTTAAAATGACAAGTTCGGTCAACATCTTGCAAAGTGCCTCAACTCGAACTAAGGGCATAAAACATCATTTGGGGTGGTAGTTTTTAGCCTTAGTTTCATTTATATTCTGAAAGCCTACATCCCTAAGCCTACGTTTCGTCCCGAGTCTTAAAGACCATCTTGAGATCAAAGCATGGGTTGATGAAACTGGGGCAGTCAAAGAGAAACACAGTCATCTAGGTTGGGAAATCAACGTTATAGGACTTTTGAATACTGGTATGAATTTTCCCTTTGATAGCATTGAAACATGGTTAAACATTCTATTTGGTGTGGGTTGCTTTTTGATTTAGCAAGTTGATGTCATAGCTGCATAATCATTTCTCGTTCAAAAAAAAAAAAAAAAAAACCCCTTCTTACTCTTCAGAGCGTTAAAAGAGGATGGATAGTTAAAGAGTTTCAAAATCCCCAGTAGTTTCTATGAACAAGATACTTATGGAGAAAGAGCAGCCTAACTGGGGCAAAGGTTGTGTCAGGTTTTAAAGATCTACGGCAGATGAATTTAACTGGGGCAAATTTTGAGTTGAGTTTCAGCAGGTCCCATTTAAGTGCCTTCTTATCAAATTGGAATATGAAATCAGGGTCAAGATCAGCTGTAGGTCCATTCAACTGGGGCAGATTTTGTGATTTTCATTTGAGCCGAGTCAATCACTTCTACGATCAGATAAATCAAGAAGATTGAGCCAAGATTAGTTACAGACCCATTCGAATGCGATGAGTTTCATGTAGAGATCAAAGATGAGGTCATTGATCATAAGCACATTGGGAGAAAAGATTCATGCTTTGTCATGCACTACCCAAATTTCACGCATTGCCATGCATTTCATGCATTATCTAAATTTCATATATTGCCATGCATTCCATGCATTACCATACACCTCATGCATTGCCATGTATTTCATGCATCACCTAAATTTCATGCATTGCCATGCATTCCATGCCTTACCATACATTTCATGCATTATCATGCACTTCATGCATTACCTACATTTCATACATTGCCATGCATTACTCTATATGACATGCATTACCCAAATTTCATACATTACCATGCCTTGCATGTGTTACCTAAATTTCATACATTGCCATGCATACTACATGACATGCATTACCTAATTTCATGCATTCTCATGCATTTCATGCATTACCCTACATGTCATGCATGTATTGCCATGCATTTCATGCATTACCATCCATTTCACACATTTCATGCATCATTATGAATTTCACGCATTGCACAAAAAATGAAAAAAAAATAAAAATAAATAAAAAATAAAAAATAAAAAAATCACAAGTTAGTAGCATGCATATCGATATCAACATATCATTGCATTCTAGCATCATAAGTTATCAACATGCATACATATAGTAGAATATCATTACATTCTAACATCACAGGAAGCAATAGAGCACCCTCCATACTTGTCTCGTTGAATAAGCTTTCAAATGATCAATTGACATTTTTTGAGAGATTCCTGCTATGCTAATATCTGAGCTGGGATAGCTGACCCCAAGCAAACATTGATTTACTTGGAAACTGGAGCACCTCACCCCAGACACACATTGATTTATTTTGAAACTGGGGCAACAGATCCCAAAGGCAAAGTGAGTCATTCATTAACATTCGGACCTTACCCCAAGTGCATTTTCCAAATAGAGTAACCACTTTCCAAACTTTGCTTACACACCTTGTTACCAGTTAAGGTGGCTCGGATCATTGTATTCGCTACAGCTCAGATTCTTACATTCGAAACAAGCCATCATTGTGTCCCATGGCTCGGATCATCGTATCCCTACGACTCAAATTCTTACATTTGAAGCAAGACATCATTGTGTCCCATGGCTCGGATCATCGTATCGCTACGACTCTGATTCTTATATTCAAAGCAAGCCATCATTGTGTCCCATGGCTTGGATCATCTTGTCCCTATGACTCGGATTCTTACGTTTGAAGCAAGCCATTGTTGTGTCCTATGACTCGGATCATCGTATCCCTATGACTCGGATTCTTACATTCGAAGCAAGCCATCATTGTGTCCTATGACTCAGATCATCGTATCCCTACGACTTAGATTCTTACATTCAAAGCAAGCCATCATTGTGTCCCATGGCTCGGATCACTATATCCCTACGACTCGGATTCTTACATTCGAAGCAAGCCATCATTGTGTCCCATGGCTTGGATCATTGTGTCCCTAGGGCTCGGATTCTTACATTCGAAGCAAGCCATCATTGTGACCCATGGCTCGGATCATCGTGTCCTTACGGCTTGGATTCTTACATTCGAAGCAAGCCATTGTTGTGTCCCATGGCTCAGATCATCGTATCTGTTAGCTTTACCGTGATCCCAAGAGGGGGGAGGCTGAATTGGTATTTTTAAAATTTATCTCCTAGGTATTCCTCCTAGCAGCAGTATGTTCACAAGCCTAGTGTCAATCTGGTGCAAATAATGTAAATATACCAGAAATTTAATAAAGCAGTTTAAGCAATCATACAAGCACCAGAAAGCAGTTAAGAGAGGATGACACCAAGATATGTTATCAAGGTTCAGCCAACTTCCTACGTCCCCGCCTTTGCTAACCAGCACAAGGATTATCACAATAACTTGCTCACTTAAACGGGTGGAGCGGCACCTATACAAACCAGGTCAAATTACCACAGGGCTGACCTCAACCTTTACACCAATCCTTACTGGGCTGGATTACCGCCCCCTCAGGCCACTCCTGAAATCTCACAGATATACAATCAAACGGTACAATATATGGGTGCTTTCATGTAAAGCAGATTTGTACCACTAATGCACACAAACACAAACACCATAGATGATTTAATAATGTAAGCTTAGTGTGTTCTAGATGGTTCAACTCTCAAACAATTTTTCTATCAGTGTAGTACGCACGTGAGAGTGTCAATAATAATCTGTGTATTTTAGAGTGTTCAATCAAACGTGTTCACACAGAGTATTAAACAAGCCTCAATAATATCACTTAATAGAATGTGTCAATCCCGTGAATATATATATATATATGCTTGGACTACAAGATATAAATAATCTTTGTATTTCAGCAAGTGATATAGATTTGAATGGATATTGCTACAAAGATTAATATAACACACACACAAATACCTTTTCACAAATATATCAATATGAACACCACAAGATATTCGAGTATGTTTGAAAGTATTTTTGCAAGCCCCAAACAAATACGAACTTCCTAGGTTATTGCAAGAATGCAATACTTGGGAAGTCACCACAAGTCTTCTTAGGGTAGGATTATTGGCAAAGCCTCCTAAGAAAGCATAGGTTATGCTCTCAAAAAAATTGATTCAAATATGCAACAATTTGGAGAGCAAACCTCTAAGTAATAATCCTCAATACACTTACAAATGATATGGATAGATGAAGAAGGTAAACTTGAATAGATTTTCAAAAAGATATAAGCAGTGAGAGGCAAAGTAAAATATTTTTGCTTGAGAGAGGTTTTCTTAATCTCTTTGCTAATCCATCCTTAATCCACCAAATGAAAGAGTATATATAGACATACTGAAAATTTTGACCGTTGGGGACCTATTAGGAATTGTTAGAAAAGATTAATGACATTTAAATCAATTTAACCTATTTAAAGCATTTAACCGCGGTAAAAAAAATAGGAGCAACCCGAGAGGTCCGGTCGACCAGAAATGGTTCGATCCACCAGGACTCAAGTGGTTCGGTCGACCAGGGGTATTTTTAACTAAGTGGTCGATCGACCGAGGCAAGGCGATTTTCCAAATTCCCAAGGTTCAATCTTCCGGGCCTTTTTGAACTGAAAGGCTCGGTCGACCAGACCTCTGGGAATTCTCCCAAGACCCTTCGGTCGACTAGGTAGTTGGAGTACAAAAAGTGGTCAGTCGACCGGGAGGTCAAAATGTTGACTCCCAGGTGGTTCGGTCAACCGGCAAGGAATGAACTGTGAAGTTCGGTCGACCGGGACTTGGTCAAACTGTTGACCCAGGGCCGGTTCAGTCAACTAGGCCAAAATGAACTGTGTTGGCCGGTCGATTGAAAGTGCACCAATTGTGCATTTTGGTCCTGTATTGAACCAAACAAGTCCTATTCAAGTGCCTAACACATATATATATGAAAGTGTGAGTGTCCTAGAGGCACTTGGGGTCCAATTTTGAAGACACCGAAAAAGTTCGGTGTCGGTCGACCGAAGGTGCACCCTAAGGCCTTTCTACGGTCCTTTCTTATTCATGGTTCAGTTTGAGCTTGCAAAGTAAATAATGCATGTGATGTGTGTGCTTATTACAAACCGAATACCCTAATTACTATTACAGACAAGTTTCACTAAAAATTATTACAATTGAGAGCATGAGATTGTCTTCAAGTTTTGAGCTTTCATGTGCCATTGATGATATGCTAATATGAACCTGCACATGAACTAGATATATATTAAATACAAGAGTATTTGTCATTATCAAAACCAGGGCGTGACCCGATAAGGTCAACATTCTCCCCCTTTTTTATGGTGACAAATACGATTGGCAAAACTATAGGGTTAAGCCTAGGAAGGCTCCCCCTCACAAGATGCATCCAATGTATTCCCATTATTTTGCCTCTTTCCATCTCCCCCTTTTGGCAGCAGAAAAAAGGGTCATTGGAGTTAAAGTCCTAGGCAATGGGTGCTTAGTACATTAATACAAGATCAATTTTGGAAAGAATTTTTGAAAAATTTTGGCAAAGTGCTGTTTGTAAATCGGACTTTCCAAAAGTAAAACCTGTATAAACGTAACCTGTTTTGAGTATAAATTTCCTAACACTTTATCCACAACTACTCAAACAGTTCAATATGGTCCAATACAACAAATAAATTATCAAAGTGAACATGAATTGGACAAATGGTGCAATCATAGATGATAATCAATATGATCATACAATAGATGTACGTATAACATATGCACATAATCAACAATCAACTTTCACAAAATCTCAAGCAAGAAGATAAGTCAACAATGGAACGAGTTGCTCAGATTTGGAAAGTTCCCATGAGAGAGCTCCCCCTAAAATTATGCAAGTTATGAGTCATTTTGGTTTAGGAAGCTTCTCTACTATGCATTTAAGCCTAACTCACGTCTAATTTGTATGAATCTATCCTCAGGTAGTGGCTTAGTGAATATATCAGCCCACTGTTCATTTTTGCATACAAACTTAAGAGCCACATCTCTTTTTTGCACATGATCACGAAGAAAATGATGTCTAATCTCAATGTGTTTAGTTCGTGAATGTGAGATAGGATTTTTAGAGATGTTGATTGCACTAGTATTATCACTTTTAATCGGTATTGTTTCATAATGCAATCCAAAATCCACAAGTTGTTGTTTCATATAAAAAGTTTGGGCATAACAACTTCCAGCTGCAATATATTCAGCTTCGGCGATGGATAAGGCATCTGAGTTTTGTTTCTTAGAGAACCAAGAAACAAGAGATTGTCCTAAGTAATGACAAGTGCCGCTAGTGCTTTTTCTATCAACCTTACTACCGGCAAAGTCAGCATCAGTATAACTAACAATCTCAAAGGTAGTATGCTTAGGGTACTATAATCCTAACTCTATAGTTCCAACTAGATACTTAAGGATTCGTTTTACAGCTTTTAGATGAGATTCCTTAGGGTTAGCCTGAAATTTAGCACACATGCACACACTAAACATAATGTCAGGCTTGCTAGCAGTAAGATATAGGAGACTTCCTATCATGCCACGATATAATTTTACATCAACAGGGATTCCTTGCTCATCTTTATCAAGCTTTATGGAAGAGTTCATAGGAGTGCCAAGAATTTTACAATCTTCCATATTAAATTTCTTTAGCAAGTCCCTAATGTATTTAGATTGACATATGAAAGTTCCATGATTAGCTTGCTTAATTTGTAGACCTAAGAAGAAACTAAGTTCACCCATCATACTCATTTCAAATTCACTTTGCATGCATTTGGCAAACTCATTACACAACTCATCATTAGTTCCTCCAAAAATGATATCGTCCACATAAATCTGAACAAGGAGCATATCATCATTTTTGGACTTGATGAAAAGTGTAGTGTCAATCTTGCCATGGGTAAACTCATTTTCTAATAGAAAACCACTAAGCCTCTCATACCAAGCTCTAGGAGCTTGTTTCAATCCATACAAGGCTTTAGACAACCGGTAAACATGATCGGGATATTTATGATTCTCAAAACCGGGTGATTGTTCTACGTATACCTCTTCATTAATGTAGCTATTTAGAAAAGCGCTTTTAACATCCATTTGAAACAATTTAAATTTTTAAAAGCGGAAAAGGCGAGTAGCATACGAATGGCTTCTAATCTAGCAACAGGAGCATATGTTTCATCAAAGTCAATCCCTTCCTGTTGGTTATATCCTTGGGCAACTAGTCTGGCTTTATTCCTAGTTACTACCCCATTTTCATCTTTCTTATTTCTATATACCCATTTAGTTTCAATGATGGTGTGCTCATTAGGCCTAGGAACTAAGGTCCACACTTTGCTTCTTTCAAATTGATTAAGTTCTTCTTGCATGAACATTACACAAGATTCATCTTCTATGGCTTCTTTAATATTTTTAGGTTCTTCTTGGGATAAGAAAGCGGAGTGGTTTACTATATTTCTCAATGATGATCTTGTGGCTACTCCACAGGTTGGTTTGCCTATGATTTGATCTATAGGATGACTTCTAATGTATTTCCAATCTCTAGGCAACTCTTGATTTCCATTTTCATTATCTTCAAGTGATTTTTCGTTTGCTTCTTGACTTTCACTTGCATTATTTTCAATGGACATTTTCTCTAAGCATTTTCTAATTTCAATATCATCTTCATCATCTTTATTAGAAAATGGATTAGACTCATCAAACACAACATGAATAGATTCAATCACAGCTAAAGTTCTTTTATTAAAAACCCTATATGCTTTACTATTAAGTGCATAGCCTAGGAAGATGCCTTCATCAGATTTAAAGTCAAATTTTCCTAGATGCTCGTTATCTCTAAGAACAAAGCATTTATAACCAAACACATGAAAATAGGAAATATTAGGCTTATGGTTGTTCCACAATTCATAAGGGGTTTTATTAATTGATGGTCTAATCAACACCCTATTCATAACATAGCATGCAATATTAATGGCCTCGACCCAAAAATATTTAGGTAAGTTATGCTCATTTAACATAGTTCTTCCCATTTCTTGTAGTGACCTATTCTTTCTTTCAACTACACCATTTTGTTGAGGTGTCCTAGGTGCAGAAAAGTTATGTGATATGCCCTCTAAGTCATAATATTTTTCTATGCTTTCATTTTTTAATTCTGTGCCTCTATCACTTCTTATGTGAGTGATTTTGTATCCTTTTTCATTCTGAATTCTCCTGCAAAGTTTGGTGAAATGTTCACATGATTCATTTTTATGCGCAAGAAATAATACCCATGTGAATCTAGAGAAATCATCCACAATTACAAAGGCATAAGGTTTACCACCAAGACTTTGCACAGAATTAGGCCCAAATAAATCTAGGTGAAGCAACTCCAATGGTCTGGTAGTAGATATGAATTTCTTTTTCTTAAAACTAGACTTTGTTTGCTTACCCATTTGACATGCATCACAAATTTTGTCCTTTACAAAAGACATTTTAGGCAAACCTTTAACCAATTCTTTTCTAACAAGTTTAGACAGTAAGTCCATGCTAGCATGCCCCAAACGCCTATGCCACAACCAACTAGCTTCATTTATAGAAAAACATGTTACTTGTTGTGAAGCTAAATTATCAAGAGATGTAGTATAAACATTTTCATGTCTCTCAGCAGTAAAAAGCACTTTGTGGTCCGTTTTATTTTCTACTATACATTTGTCATTTTCAAATGATACTTTATATCCTATATCACACAACTGACTTATGCTAAGTAGATTATGTTTCAGTCCATCGACCAAAAGAACATTTTCAATAGGAGGAGAAGAATCCTTACCAACCTTACCTACCCCGATGATACGTCCCTTGGCATTGTCACCAAAAGTCACGTAGCCTCCATCCTTGGGAACAATTGAAGTGAATTTTCCCCTGTCAGCGGTCATGTGCTGTGAGCACCCACTATCTAAGTACCACCGGTCCTTGGATGAGGATAATCTTAGGCATACTTGCAAAATAAGCTAAGTGACTGATTCTAGTCCCCAAATTTTATTGGGTCCATGGAGGTTAGTGGCAGGATCTCCCTTAACTACCCATACCTTTCTAATTTTAGCATGCTTATTCCTAAGTGGACAATCAAATTGAATGTGACCAATCTGTTTGCATTTAAAACATTTCAATCTACACTTAGGTTCTTTAGGAGGGATATGAGATTTTGACTCTCGTGTAAAATGTCCTAAGTAAAGATTAGGTCGTCTAACATTTTCAATGCCATTAAAACCAAGACCCTCTTTACTTAGGGAATTTCTTTGGGCACCAAGTAATTTTTTAAAATATTCTTTGCCCTTTGTGAATTTAAAAATGATTTTGGAGCTATCCTCCACTTTCCTCTCAAGCTCAACAATAGTAGTATCCTTTCCTTTTAAAATAGATGCATGAGAGGTTTTTGCCATATTAAACAATTTTGACCAATTTTCACATTTCTTTTTCAAATTATTATTCTCTTCGGTCATTTTGCCTAGCAATTTTGAAACACGAATATATTCAAATTGCAATTCTCTAAATGTAGGCATGCTGTCAGAATCACAATTATCAGATGAATAATAAGAAGATGATGGACTAGAGAATGATACCTCATCCCCATGTGCCATTAAGCACAGATTAGCGACCTCTGTGTCACTACGATACGAATCCGAGTCGCTGCTGCTGAATTGGTCCCATGAAGTTCCAGCCTTCATGGCTCTCTTCTTTTTCTTAGCCTCCTTTTTCAGTAGTGGGTAGTCAGGTTTGATGTGCCCCACTTTGTTGCAGTTGTAGCATGTAGGAGCATTTGATTTTTCCTTTCTTTTACTGGATTCTCCCTTCTCATTAGTGGAGTCTCTATATTTTTTAAACAGCTTCCTGTTCTTCCTGAAAAATCTACTAAACCTTTTGGTTAGCATAGCCATTTCCTCATCAGTGTCAGATTCACTATACTCACTAGATGTGTCATTAGATGCTTTTAGTGCAGTCACCTTCTTAGCCTTGTTATGCTCATTAAGTCTTTCATTTATGGACAGTTCATAAGTGATCAAGGAACCTATCAGTTCGTCTAAGCTCATGGCCTTAAGGTCTCTACCCTCAGCAATGGTTGTAGCCTTAGCTTCCCAAACAGGAGGTAAACCTCTAAGGATCTTCCTGATCATCTCATATGTGGGATAGGTCTTTCCTAATGCATGCAGTGAGTTTATGATGTGTGTGAATCTAGTGTACATGCTCTGAATGGACTCACCTACATTCATCCTAAAAGCCTCATACTCACTGGTCAACATATCTATCCTACTGTCTTTCACATCTCTAGTACCCTCATATGTGACCTCTAACTTATCCCATATTTCTTTTGCAGTTGAACATGCCATAATCCTGTTAAATTCATTTACATCAAGACTACAATATAAAATATTCATAGCAGTGGCATTAAGACTAACAGCTTTCATATCATCATCATCATATTCATCCTCAGTCTTAGGAACCCTAGCTGCACCCTCAATTCTCATAGGGACATAGTTTCCCTTAGATACAATCCTCCACACCTTCCAATCAGTATTTTGAAGGTAGATGCGCATCCTCTGTTTCTAGAAGGTGTAATTAACACCGCTGAAAACAGGAGGTCATGTGGAAGATGGTCCCTCAGGAAAAGGGGTCACAGAGCTATGAGCCATATGTGATCTTTGTGCAAAATAACAATTAGTCTATGCTATGTGGCTCTGATACCAATTGTTAGCTTTACCATGATCCCAAGAGGGGGGGGGGTGAATTGGTATTTTTAAAATTTATCTCCTAGGTATTCCTCCTAGCAGCAGTATGTTCACAAGCCTAGGGTTAATCTAGTGCAAATAATGTAAATATACCAGAAATTTAATAAAGCAGTTTAAGCAATCATACAAGCACCAGAAAGCAGTAAAGAGAGGATGACACCAAGATATGTTATCGAGGTTCGGCCAATTGCCTACGTCCCCGCCTTGGCTAACCAGCACAAGGATTATCACAATAACTTGCTCACTTAAACGGGTGGAGCGGCACCTATACAAACCAGGTCAAATTACCACAGTATCCCTATGGCTCAGATTCTTACATTCAAAGTAAGCCATCATTATGTCCCATGGCTCAGATCATCGTATCCCTACGGCTCGAATTCTTACATTCGAAGCAAGCCATCATTGTGTCCCGTGGCTCGGATCATCATGTCCCTACGACTCGATTTCTTACATTCGAAGCAAACCATCATTGTGTCCCATGACTCGGATCATCGTGTCCCCTGGCTCGGATTCTTACATTCGAAGTAAGCCATCATTGTGTCCCATGACTCGGATCATCGTATCACTACGGCTCGGATTCTCATATTCGAAGCAAGCCATCATGTGTCCCCTAGCTCGGATCATCGTATCCCCATGGCTCGGATTCTTACATTTGAAGCAAGCCATCATTGTGTCCCATGGTTCGGATCATCGCATCCCTACGGCTCAGATTCTTACATTCGAAGCAAGCCATCATTGTGTCCCATGGCTCGGATCATCATATCCCTACGGCTCAGATTCTTACATTCGAAGCAGGCCATCATTGTGTCCCATGGCTCGGATCATCATATCCCTACGACTCAGATTCTTACATTCGAAGCAAGTCATCATTGTGTCCCATGGTTCGGATCATCGTATCTCTACGACTCGGATTCTTACATTCGCAGTAAGCCATCCTTTTGTACCTCAACATAGATTCTTACATTCAATACAAATCGTCCCTATTTGGCAGAAATAAACAATTCTTGATTAACCTGAAAATCCATAGGGAGATTAAATGACTTGGCTAAAATAGGTGTCTTTTATCTTTGCAGGCTTGTTGCTGTAAAAAACGTAGGAGAGTTCCTACCGTTACATTGTAGTAACTAAGCTTACAAGGATGGGCAGCTGTAGACACCCTATTTTTGCCCAGGGCCCAATACATTATTATTATTATTATTATTATTATTATTATTATTATTATTATTATTATTATTATTATTATTATTATTATTTTCTTGTTATTATTATTATTACTTATATATTTTTTCTACCTTATTATTATTATTATTATTATTTACTATTATTAATTGTCTATAATTATTGTTATTATTATTATTATTATTATTATTATTATTATTATTATAGTATTTTATTATTATTACCATTACCATTCTCATTACTATTATTAATATATTATTATTATTATTATTATTATTATTATTATTATTATTATTATTTCTCTTATCATCATTATCATTATTTTAAATATAATTTTATTATTAGGGTATTATAATTATTATTATTACTTTAGTATTATTTTTCTTATTATCCTTATTATTATTATTATTATTAAATATTACTTTATTATTATTATTATCGTACTATTATTATATTATTATTATTTTCAAATCTTGCCATTATTACATTACTATTATTATTAAGATATTATTATTATTAGTTACCATATTCATTATCACTATAAAAGTAAAAAAAGAAAAAAAAAAGAAGAAAAAGAAAAGAAAAGAAAAGAAGTAGCTTTAGGGTTTAGTTTGTTTTATAAATAGGAAGGTGGACAAGAGCACATTGGGGGGCGCAGCAAAAAAAAAAAAAAAAAGAGCACCTTCTTCTTCTTCCCAGAGACACACGCAACCGCCACCACACTCTCCCATCACCCCTTTCCTACTGCCGAGCCACCACACAGCTTCCAAACCAGCCACAGATCCGCAGCTCCTCCATTCGCACACACCAGCCATACACCAGCCACTTGCTCCAGGCTCCATCCATACCAGCTTCCCAGAACACCTGTAGTCAACCTTCACAGTGGCAGCAGCAGCCCCGTCGCCCCCTAATCCACGTCACCGCCATCGCCAGCAGCCACCGGGAAGACCCTCCAAACAACCACCGCCCCCGACTATCAATCATCCACCATCAATGGTCAGCTTCTGCAACTCCCTCTCTCTCCCGTAGGACATCCTCCAGCGACTACAGTCCAGACCAGAACTCCCTCAGAAACCACCACTAAGGCCAGCTTCAAACACTGCATGTGCCCGAGCGACTCCGTCCAGTTGCCAGCCGAACCACCAACCCGAATAGACACTAGACGGCTGCCCCCTCTGTTCCAGCTGGTCCAAGACCTGCACCTCTAGCAACACCTGAGGCCACCTATTCCCGCTCCAACAGCCATACTAGTCTCCATCCTCATCAACTCTGACGGCCTGTGGTAAGTCCCCCTACTATATTCACACATACACACACCTTATGTAAACCATGAACTCTTCTCTGTTTATTAAATTAAAACTATGGGTTGCAGGTTTCCTTTTTATTAATGCAACAGAGATGCTGCGTTATGCATCAAACAACTTCGTGTTTGCTCTAATGACGTCGTGATTCCCACATTTTCTTGACAGCTCCTCAATAAAATACAGGGTTAGCTATTTTTCTTTTTGAACCCTACTTAAAGTCGTACTATGATTTCCAATTAGTTCTTTTAATTTGCTCATTCTAAGATGTGTTATTCATTTTATTTGAAAATAACAAACAATTTGGTACATACAGGTACACATTTCTTATGTTATTTTTGCACGTTTTTTTTTACGAAGACTATTGTCACCCATCTGGTATTTGTGGTATGTACTCGACAATAATGTCAGACAAAAAATGCCACAACTTAACGCTCCTATGTGGCTCTTGTGTTCACGCTCTTTGTGTTGTGCAAGTTGAAGATTGGCAACGATAGTCCCTTTGTTTTATATTTATAATGCTATATTTGTTTGTTTATTTGACTAGCGGAGCATTAACACGAGTGTTCAATGAGAAATTACAATTACATCCAAAGTGGGAAATCTTTTTTTCAGTAATTTTAATAATAAATTTATTTACCTCATTTCTAGCATTATAGATTTAATATTTTTTTTAAAAGATAACATATGACTGCCAATATATTCCAGCATTGCCTCTATATGTTTTAATGTTTAAATTATAAGACATAATCGGTTGAAGTAAATTTAATTTAAAATGTGATTCAAAACATCAAATAATTAATTTGTATTTTCTGCTAGTTCAGCAAAGTTGTTGTTTGGCACCCCCAAGTTGTGGGTCGGACTCAACAAATAACTACTGTAGTTGGAGTGAAGACGAAGCAAACTTCTGTTACGGCCTTGAAAGTTGTCAAGCAGCCGTTCTGTTAAACTTGATTGATGAACTTTTCAAATTTTCTATTATTATTGTTGCAAAAGTATAATACTTGTGTGTTTATCCTTATTTTGGTAGCTTAGACTTCAAACGTTAATTTGATTGTCTACCCGAGTGTAGACGGCGGTGTCAATAAATAATATTTTTATATTACATTTAAAAAATAATATAAAATTAAAGAGATTAAATTGTTACAAGTTAATTGTTAGTATTGAAATTTTAAAATTCTAAAAAATCTAAGATCTTTGGATTTGCATTTTGAAATATATATATATATATATAAAAAATTAGTCATTGAAATAACATAAGGTACTTTTTTTGTGTTTCAAATCTTACAGGAAGGCTGGAAATTAATCCAACAACACTTAGAAGGAGTAAACTTACTCCAAAGAGTAAACTTAGGATGAATATAAATTTCTCACATACTATAGAAGAGCTTGTTCAAAGGCCTCGAGTGATTATAAATGCCGAAAGAAAAATTGTTGTCCAATGGACGGCATAAAATGTCTTCCAACTCTCACTATGAAAAGATATCTCACTTTGGATGCGATTGTAAGCTCTCGTTAAACACCCATGTCATTGCTCTAGTAGTCAAATAAAAAAACTAATACAACATTACAAATATGTAGCAAATGAACTATCGATTCCTTTCATCAACTTGTTGGACACGAAGAGCACAACCACATGAAACACTTGGGAGCGTTAATATGTAGCATTCTCCATCTGACATCATTATCGAGTCCATACCACACCAGATGGGGGACAACAGTCTTCCTTTAAATAAATGTGCAAAATAAACATAAGAAATGTGTACCCATATGTACGAAACCGTATGTTGTTTTCAAATAAAAAGAATAACACATCTTAAAACAAACAAATTAAAAAAAATAATTGGAAATCATAGTACAACTTTAAGTAGGGTTCAAAAAGAAAAATGGCTAACTAATATTTTATTGAGAAGTTGTCAAGAGATTAGGGGAATCACGTCGTCGTTAGAGAAAGTGCGAATTTGTTTGATGCATAAAGTAACATCATTGAGTGACAGAGATCACGTCGTCGTTAGAGCAAACACAAAGTTGTTTGATGCATAAAGCAACATCACCGAGCGACAGAGATGCTATGTTATGCATCAAACAACTTCATGTTTGCTTTAATGACGACGTGATTCGCACATTTTCTCGACAGCTCCTCAATAAAATACGTGGTTAGGCATTTTTCTTTTTGAACCCTATTTAAAGTTGAATTATGATTTCCAATTAGTTTTTTTAATTTGTTTGTTCTAAGATGTGTTATTCATTTTATTTGAAAATAACAAACAATTTGGTACATATAGGTACACATTTTTTATGTTTTTTTTGTGCATTTATTTTTAGGAAGACTGTTGTCGCCCATCTGGTATTTGTGGTATGTACTCGACAATAATGTCAGACAAAAAATGCCACAACTTAACGCTCCCATATGGCTTTTGTAGTCACGCTCTTTGTGTTGTGCAAGTTGATGATTGACAAGGATAGTCCCTTTGTTTCATATTTATAATGCTATATCTGTTTGTTTATTTGACTAGCGGAGCATTGACACGAGTGTTCAGTGAGAGCTTACAATTACATCCAAAGTGGGATGTCTTTTTCTTTAGTAATTTTAATAATAAATTTATTTACCTCATTTCCAGCATTATAGATTTAATTTTTTTTTTAAAAGATAACATATGACTGCCAATATATTCCAGCATTGCCTCTATATGTTTTAATGTTTAAATTATAACATATAATCGGTTGAAGTAAATTTATTTTAATTTGTGATTCAAAACATCAAATAATTAATTTGTATTTTCTGTTAGTTCAGTGAAGTTGTTGTTTTGCACCCCCAGGTTGTGGGTCAGACTCAACAAATAGCTACTATAGTTGGAGTGAAGGCAATGCGAACTTCTATTATGGTTGCGAAAGTTGTCAAGCAGCCGTCTTGTTGAACTTGATTGATGGACTTTTCAAATTTTCTATTATTATTGTTGCAAAAGTATAATATTTGTATGTTTATCTTTATTTTGGTTGCTTAGACTTCAAACGTTAATTTGATTGTCTCCCCGAATGTAGACGGTGGTGTCAATAAATAATATTTTCATATTATATTTTTAAAAAATAAAATTAAAGAGATAAAATTGTTACAAATTAATTGTTAGTATTGAAATTTTAAAATTTTAAAAAATCTAAGAACTTTGGATTTGCATTTTGAAATATATTTAAAAAAATTTGTTATTGAAATAACATGAGGTGCTTTGTTTGTGTTTCAAATCTTATAGGAAGGCCGGAAATTAATCCAACAACACTTAGAAGGAGTAAACTTACTCCAAAGAGTAAACTTAGGATGAATATAAATTTCTCTCATACTATAGATGAACTTGTTCGGAGGCCTCAAGTGATTGTAAATGCGGAAAAAAAAAATTGTTGTCCAATGGTAGGCATAAAATGTCTTCCAACTCTCACTATGAAAAGATATCTCACTTTGGATGTGATTGTAAGCTCTCGTTAAACACTCATGTCATTGCTCTGGTAGTCAAAAAAAAAAACAAATACAACATTACAAATATGTATCAAATGAACTATCGATTCCATTCATCAACTTGTTGGACACGAAGAGCAGGACCACAAGAGACACTTAGGAGCGTTAATATGTAGCATTCTCCATCTGACATCATTATCGAGTCCATACCACACACCAGATGGGGGACAGCAGTCTTCTTTTAAATAAATGTCCAAAAAAAACATATGAAATGTGTACCCATATGTACCAAACCGTTTGTTGTTTTCAAATAAAAAGAATAATACATCTTTTTTTTTGTTTTTGTTTTCAAGAAAAAGGGGGCAGCACATCCTAAACTTTATTAGAAAACCCCTCACTTATGGTGGAGGAAAACCGTAATTTCAATTTTGAGCCTTTGGGGCAATAAAAGCTAAATTCGAAGACCCTAAAACTAACTTAACCAACATAAACCAAACAAAAAAACCAAACACTAGCAACAAAAAAACTAAGAAGCTAAACCACTAAAAGAGTAATAACACAAAACATCATGAGCGCAAAGAAGGAAAATCCAACAAGTCCAATCGAATCATTCCTCTAACTTGCTGAGGAAGATCATCTTGGCAACTATATGATCGAGAAATACTAGATTCACCCTATTTGGAAAAGAAATCTATACTTTTATTGGCCTCCCTGTAAACATGTTCCACTTTGAACTGTATGCCTCTTAATACTAGCATAAGTTCTTCCCATAATTCCCATAAGTTCCAAACCGAGCACTTTCCAGAATTTATCCACTGAACCAACAAAGCAGAGTCCATTGCAATCTCCACTTAATAAAATCTGAGATCTTTGCACAGATTAATCCCTAAAGTTATCGCCTTCAATTCAGCCATGTTATTTGTTCCATAACCCAATAATGAGGAAAAAGCAACTTTAAATAAACCTTTTTCATCTCTTATCACGCCTCCACAACCACAATTCCCCAGGTTACCTCCACAGCTCCCATCCACATTCAACTTAACCCAACCTATCCTAGGTTTATACCATCTGACTACACGAGGAAGACGAACAAACAAATTAAAAGAAATAATTGGAAATCATAGTACGACTTTAAGTGGGGTTTAAAAAGAAAAATGGCTAACTAATATTTTATTGAGGAGCTGTCGAGAGATTGGGGGAATCACGTCGTCGTTAGGGAAAATGCGAAGTTGTTTGATGCATAAAGTAACATCACCAGGTGACAGAGATCACGTCGTCGTTAGAGAAAACACAGACACATCTTAAAACAAACAAATTAAAAAAAAAAAATTGAATTCATAATACGACTTTAAGTGGGGTTCAAAATGAAAAATGGCTAACTAATATTTTATTGAGGAGCTGTCGAGAGATTAGGGGAATCACGTCGTCGTTAGGGAAAACGCGAAGTTGTTTGATGCATAAAGTAACATCACCGAGTGACAGAGATCACGCCATCGTTAGAGCAAACACGAAGTTGTTTGATGCATAAAGCAACATCACCAAGCGATAGAGATGTTGCATTATGCATCAAACAACTTTGTGTTTGCTCTAATGACGACGTGATACCCACATTTTCTCGACAGCTCCTCAATAAAATACATGGTTAGCCATTCGTACTATGATTTCCAATTAGTTCTTTTAATTTGTTTGTTCTAAGATGTGTTATTCATTTTATTTCAAAATAACAAACAATTTGGTACATACAGGTACACATATCTTATGTTCTTTTTGCACATTTACTTTTAGGAAGACAGTTATCGCCCATCTGGTATTTGTGGTATGCACTCAACAGTAATGTCAGACAAAAAATGTCACAACTTAAGGCTCCCATGTGGCTCTTGTGGTCACGCTCTTTGTGCTGTGCAAGTTGATGATTGACAACGATAATCCCTTTGTTTCATATTTATAATGCTATATCTGTTTGTTTATTTGACTAGCGGAGCATTGACACGAGTGTTCAGTGAGAGCTTACAATTACATCCAAAGTGGGATGTCTTTTTCTTTAGTAATTTTAATAATAAATTTATTTACCTCATTTCCAGCATTATAGATTTAATATTTTTTTTTTAAAGATAACATATGACTGCCAATATATTCCAGCATTGCCTCTATATGTTTTAATTTTAAAATTATAACATATAATCGGTTGAAGTAAATTTAATTTAAATTGTGATTCAAAACATCAAATTATTAATTTGTATTTTCTGCTAGTTCAGTGAAGTTGTTGTTCTCCACCCCCAGGTTGTGGGTCGGACTCAACAAATAGCTACTGTAGTTGGAGTGAAGGCAATGCGAACTTCTGTTACGGCTGCGAAAGTTGTCAGGTAGCTGTCCTGTTGAACTTGGTTGATGGACTTTTCAAATTTTCTATTATTATTGTTGCAAAAGTATAATACATATGTGTTTATCATTATTTTGGTTGCTTAGACTTCAAACGTTAATTTGATTGTCTGCCCGAATGTAGACGGTGGTGTCAATAAATAATAGTTTCATATTATATTTAAAAATAAAAAATAAAATTAAAGAGATAAAATTGTTACAAATTAATTTTTAGTTTTGAAATTTTAAAATTCTAAACAATCTAAGAACTTTGGATTTTCATTTTGAAATATATATAAAAAAATTTGTTATTGAAATAACATGAGGTACTTTTTTTGTGTTTCAAATCTTACAGGAAGGCCGGAAATTGATCCAACAACACTTAGAAGGAGTAAACTTACTCTAAAGAGTAAACTTAGTGTAAACACCCTATTTTTGCCCTAATCAAATAGAACAAGGGATCATTTCTCATTGTATTATTATTATTATTATTATTATTACCTTATTTTTATTATTATTTTTTTATTATCACTATTATTTTATTATTATTATTATTAATATTATTATTATTATTATTATTATTATTATTATTATTATTACTATCATTTTTATTGTTGTTATTTATATTATTATTTTTATTTTTATTTTCACTATTATTATTATTATTATTAATTATTTTCCTATATTGATATAAGTAATTTATTATTTTTTCTATTATTTTATTATTATTATTATTATTGGTATTATTAGTATTAGTGTTATTATTATTATAGTATTTTATTATTATTACCATTAACATTCTCATTACTATTATTAATATGTTATTATTATTGTTTCTCTTATTATCGTTATTTTAAATATTATTTTATTATTATTACTTTACTATTATTTTTCTTATTATCCTTATTATTATTATTATTATTTTTAAATATCACTTTATTATTATTATTATCGTATTATTTTTATATTATTATTTTCAAATCTTGCATTATTACATTACTATTATTATTATTATTATTATTATTATTATTATTATTATTATTATTATTATTATTAAGATATTATTATTATTAGTTACCATATTTATTATTACCATAAAAGTACAAAAAAGAAAAAGAAAAAAGGATTTTAGGGTATTGTTTAGCTTATAAAAGAAGAGAACAAGCGCACAGCAAAGAGGGGGCAGAGGAGCCAAAGCAAAAAAATAAAAATAAAAACCTCCTTCTTCTTCTTTTGGAGCCTGGCTCCGCCGACACAAGGGCCTTGCCGTTCCAGCCATCATCCTTGACAGCCTTCTGCCAGTCAAGCACAACTCTGGTCCTCTCTCTTCCTCTCATCCTCTATTTCTCTTCCCCCTGCCCCACTGCTCCAGTCATCATCCTCGGCCACCACTGCGCCCAGCCATTTTCTCCAGTCCTCATGCCCAGCCTCCAGCAGTGCCACCGTCGCTCCTACAGTCACACCCAGCAAACCACTAGCCCCGGACCCTCTTTGTTGCACAACTCCGGTGACTCGCCTCTGCCCAGAACACACCCAGCAGCAAGATCTCCGGACGCCCCCTTGCAATAGATAGCCGCTGCCAGTAACCACTGCCCACTCGCCGACGCTGTTCACGGCCACACCACCGGGAGAGGTTCTCACCTCTGGCCAGCACACACATGCACCAAGCCCCTATTTGTTTTGTTTCACTATGATGATTTTTTATTTTGTTATTATTATTTTTTTTTTATCACCCTCTTGTCTTGTTTTGTTTTTTTTTTCTATGATTATTATTAACGTAAATATTAATTCATTTGTCCTCTTTTTGTAGGATTCTCTTTAGGGGGCTTATTTCAATGTTCAAAGGTTGAATCTTGTTGTCATGATTTTATTGTGTATATATTTATGTTTATTGTGGTTTATTATTTTATATTGTTACTACGTATATATCTATATTTGTGGTGTATTATGTGGGTGATATGGTGATTTATCATTGTTTATTTTGTTTAGTGTCATATGCATATTTATATTTTATCATGGTTTATTGTTTCATTTTGTTATGACATATTATTGTATATTATTTGTTACTATATATAATATTATTGTTTATTAGTTGTGAAAAATTTTGCTCTTATATTTATGTGATGCTCATATTTGTTAATGTTTAGAGGATTTCATGCTAATCTTGCTTAGGCAACTTCCTAATTTTAGGAAATTGATTACTTTAGGTTTAAGTTCATTTAGGGTTTTAATTATTTTTACATTTTTAAATGTGTTGGTAATTTTGTGTTTAGGGTTTTTGTCATAATTAATGTTGATATGTGGGGTCATTATTATTGTTCATATTTAGTGTTTATTTTATACGTAGCATATTAATTTTTTGGGTTGTACATTAATTTTTGATTCAATCCATTTTCCTAATTTTTCATTTAGTGGTCATATTGAGTATTTACGCATTAGTATAAGTTTTAAATTGTTTCCATAATTTCTACGTTTGTTTGCCTTTGTATGATCACTTGCTAAATTTAGAGTTAATCGGTTTCCATGTTTTGATCATAAGTTCAAATTATTTCCTTAATCTTGGTAAACGCTTCCATATGTGTATTGTGTGTTAATATTAAGGTAATTATTATATTATGCATCACATCCTTATTAGCATTATTAGTATTAGAAGTAAGTTGTTATTATCATTATTGTACGTATATTGTTATATTGTCATATGATGTATATGAGTATATTGCTATACGAAGTATGTTGTTATATTCAGTATTCTTAGATTATACGTTTATATTAAGAATGTTGGTATATTTTAGTATTATGTTATTTTTAGTATTTTATTCTATATTATATATTATTATTATTATGATTATATTTAGGATTACTTATTAGTGTATATTCTTTTAGTATTCTAATATATATGGTATAATTTTTTTATAGTATCTTTAATATTTTAACATATATTATATTATGCTATTTTATTACTTACTTTGATATTCGTAATATTTTAGTAGATATGTGTTATTACTATTATCATATATATTATGGTAGTTTAATTTCTTAGCTTATTATCCTATTAATATATATTAAAACCTCCCAACTAGTATTTTAATGCTTAGAAAAACTCTAGAAGATTTCCAAAATTTGGGAGTGTATTTTGTAAATTATTTTCGATTTTATCCCTATGATTTTAATGCGGGGGTATGAGGTTTCGGGCTTCACGTACCTTTAGTTCTGAGGGAATATGTAAATATTTATATATTATGTATGCTTTTGTATTATTTATGTATTTATTTGTTCATTTTGCATGTGTTAATAGTAAATTTATTAGAGGAGTAATTTTAAAGATTTAATAGATTAACTTAGGGATAATTCCAAACTAATTAGGTACCGTTTGTAAGAACGGGCGCGTAGGGGGTGCTCGTACCTTCCCCTTGCATAACCGAACTCCTGAGCCCAACTCTGGTAACGTAGACCCATTCTACCCTTAACGGGGTAGTAATCATGTGTTCTAACCACACTAAAAGGTTAGCGGCGACTCCGACATTCCTTGTTTTTCCTGAAAATATTAAAATACATTTTTAATTTCTCCGCTCGGGGCGAACGCGCTCTGGGACATCGCGACTGCTTGGCGACTCTACTGGGGACATTTGAGAGTCGAGCCAATAATTAATTAGGAATTATCCAAATTTAAATCTATTAAGTCTTTTAATTACTCGACTTTTGTAAATAAAATATCCCTATGTTTAAATAAAGTAATTAATTTGTTAAAATTATAATACATTTGACTTAGTAAATATATATATGTTTCCATAGTTGTAGATAGCCTGGAGTTAATAATCATAGATACCTTAATTAATGTTCCCATATATAGAGATACCTTCATTAATGTGAATATTACTTTCCACATAGGTATATATCCGTAATTATGTGAATATTTAGTTTCCATATAGGTATATTTTCTTAATTAATGTGCATATTTAGTTTCCATATAGGTAAATTGTGAACATTTATTCCCCATACATGTGAATATCCTTGCTTCAATGTGAATATTTGTTTCCATGATGGTTCAAGCATGTGATTGGCTGTAAATACTCTATTGCTATGGTGATTAATTTTGAAATAGCATGTACATGCATGTGGGGTAGCGGGGTTAATTTAAACTTGGATTCACACACGTTCATGCTCTATACCCGAGCTTTACCTGCTAAGATTAGATAGGGGTGTGTAGACACCCTATTTTTACCCTAACCAGATAGAACAAGGGGTATATTCTTATTTTCATTATTATTATTATTATTACCTTATTAATATTATAATTATTTTATTATCACTATTATTTTTATTATTTTTATTCTTATTATTAGTATTTTTATTATCTTTATTTTATTATTACTTTCTTATAATTATTTGTATTATTTATTATTATTACTAGTAGTATTATTAGTATTACTTTACTATTATTATTTTGGATATATTTATTATTATTATTATTGTTATTATTACTATTTTCATATATTATTATTATTATTACTATTTTCATATATTATTATTACTTTATTATTATTTTTATTATTTTTCTATTATTATTATTATTATTAATTATTGCTTTGAATATTAGTATTATTACTTTATTTACTAATTTTTATTATTTTTATTATCATTATTACCATATCTATTATTACCATAAAAATATAAAAAATAAAGAAAAAGAAAAAATGAAAAAGGAAAAGAAGGGGGCGCTAGGGTTGGCAAAAAATTTTATAAAGGGGGGGGGGGTGCGGGCACAGCGGGGGAATGGGGGCACAGGACGGTAGTTCTTCTTCTTCTTCTTCTTCTTCTTGGTAGTCTTCTTCTTTCTCCACTCAACCTCACTGCCCACATCTCCTACTGCCATCACTACCTCAGCCAAGCTCCTGCCTTCCAACAGTAGAGTCCTAGCTGAGCAACTCTTCCACCGCAACAGCCCTGCAGATCATGAGCAGAGCATCTCCACCGTGAAGGTCAGCAGCTGCCTGAGCCATCACCAGACTACCGTCACCTTCCAGTAACTATCGCCATCGCTCATGACCCCGTTCTTCAGCGTCACCTCCAGCTCCGGTGTCACTCCGCCACAGCCATCGCGATCCTACTCCGTCGTCGTACCAGCCCAGCAACCAACGGTTCGTCATGCATC
>NC_080420.1:4722406-4768855 GCF_029873635.1 Malania oleifera
CTGACAGGGATTCTCACTCATTACGAATAGTTCTTGGTTGGCAGAATACCAACTCTTGATTACTTGAAAGCAGAGGGATTTTAATGTCTTGGCTAATAGTGTCTTTTTATCTTTGCAAGCTTATTGCAAAAACAAAAAACGTATGAGAGTTTGTTTCCTACCCTTACAATAAAGCCAACGAAGCCTACAAAGGGGGCAAAAACGCTGTAACACCCCACACCCTATTTTTGCCCTAGCCAAATAGAACAAGGAATCCTTCCCTCATTTGTCTTATTTTTATTGCTATTACCTACCCCTTATTTTTATTAATTATTCTGTATTTTAAATTATCACTCTTATTTTAATACTCACATTATTTTATTCTTAAATTATTATGATTCTTCTTATTCTTCCTTCGTTCTTTTTCCCTCTCTTTTTTCTTGTGTGCTTTCTATTCCTTGTTCTTCTTTTTCTTTTCTCTCTTCTTCTTCTTCTTACTTCTTTTTCCCTCTTGCTCTCAGTCTTTCTTCTTCTTCCTCCTCTTTCTTTTCTGCTTATTATTATTTATAATTATTATTGTATTTTATTATTGTTTTATCTTATCATAGTATTTTATTATTATTACCATTACCATTCTCATTACTATTATTAATATGTTATTATTATTATTTCTCTTATTATCGTTATTTTATATATTATTTTATTATTATTATTTTACTATTATTTTTCTTATTATCCTTATTATTATTATTATTATTAAATATCACTTTATTTTTATTATTATTGTCGTACTATTATTTTATTATTATTTTCAAATCTTGCATTATTACATTACTATTATTATTATTATTATTATTATTATTATTATTATTATTATTATTATTATTATTATTATTATTATTATCATGAAGATATTATCATTATTATTAGTTACCATATTTATTATTACCATAAAAGTACAAAAAAGAAAAAGAAAAAGAAAAAAAGATTTTAGGGTTTTGTTTAGCTTATAAAAGAAGAGAACAAGCGCAAAGCAAAGAGGGGACGGAGGAGCCAAAGCAAAAAATAAAAATAAAAACCTCCTTCTTCTTCTGGAGCCCGGCTACGCCGACACAGGGGCCTTGCCGTCCCAGCCATCATCCTCGACAGCGTTCAGCCAGTCGAGCACAGCTCCGGTCCTCTTTCTTCCTCTTATCCTCTGTTTCTCTTCCCCCTGCCCCCTCTGCTCCAGTCATCATCCTCGGCCACCACCGCGCCCAGCCTTTGTCTCCAGTCCTCACGCCCAGCCTCCAGCCACGCCCAGAAAACCCCTAGCCCCGGACCCTCTTTGCTGCACAACTCCGGTGACTCACCTCTGCCTAGAACACACCCAGTAGCAAGATCTCCAGACGCACGCCTTGCAACAGATCGCCGTTGTCAGTCACCACTGTCCACTCGCCGGCACTGTTCATGGCCACGCACTGGCCACACCACTGGGAGAGGTTCTCACCTCCGGCTAGCACACACATGCACCAAGCCCCTGTTTGTTTTGTTTCACTATGATGATTTTTTATTTTGTTATTATTATTTTTTTTATCACCCTCTTGTCTTGTTTTGTTTTTTTGTTTTTTTTCTATGATTATTATTAAAGTAAATATTAATTTGTTTGTCCTCTATTTGTAGGATTCTCTTTAGGGGGCTATTTCAATGTTCAAAGGTTGAATCTTGTTGTCATGATTTTATTGTGTATATATTTATGTTTATTATGGTTTATTATTTTATATTGTTACTACGTATATATGTATATTTGTGGTGTATTATGTGGGTGATATGGTGAATTATCATTGTTTATTATGTTTAGTGTCATATGCATATTTATATTTTATCATGGTTTATTGTTTCATTTTGGTATCACATATATTATTGTATATTATTTGTTACTATATATAATATTATTGTTTATTAGTTGTGAAAAATTTTGCTCTTATATTTATGTGATGTTCATATTTGTTAATGTTTAGAGGATTTCATGCTAATCTTGCTTAGGCAACTTCCTAATTTTAGGATATTGATTACTTTAGGTTTAAGTTCATTTAGGGTTTTTATTATTTTTACATTTTTAAATGTGTTGGTTATTTTGTGTTTAGGGTTTTTGTCATAATTAATGTTCATATGTGGGGTTATTATTATTGTTCATATTTAGTGTTTATTTTATATGTAACATATTAATTTTTTGGGTTGTACATTAATTTTTGATTCAATCCATTTTCCTAATTTTCCATTTAGTGGTCATATTGAGTATTTACACATTAGTATTAGTTTTAAATTGTTTCCATAATTTCTACGTTTGTTTACCTTTGTATGATCACTTGCTAAATTTAGAGTTAATTGGTTTCCATGTTTTGATCATAAGTTCGAATTATTTCCTTAATCTTGGTAAACGCTTCCATATGTGTATTGTGTGTTAATATTAAGGTAATTATTATATTATGCATCACATCCTTATTAGCATTATTAGTATTAGAAGTAAGTTGTTATTATCATTATTGTACGTATATTGTTATATTGTCATATGATGTATATGAGTATATTGCTATACGAAGTATGTTGTTATATTCAGTATTTTTAGATTATACGTTTATATTAAGAATGTTGGTATATTTTAGTATTATGTTATTTTTAGTATTTTATTCTATATTATATATTATTATTATTATGATTATATTTAGGATTACTTATTAGTGTATATTCTTTTAGTATTCTAATATATATGGTATAATTTTTTTATAGTATCTTTAATATTTTAACATATATTATATTATGGTATTTTATTACTTACTTTGATATTCGTAATATTTTAGTAGATATGTGTTATTACTATTATCATATATATTATGGTAGTTTAATTTCTTAGCTTATTATCCTATTAATATATATTAAAACCTCCCAACGAGTATTTTAATACTTAGAAAAACTCTAGAAGATTTCCAAAATTTGGGAGTGTATTTTGTAAATTATTTTCGATTTTATCCCTATGATTTTAATGCGGGGGTATGAGGTTTCGGGCTTCATATACCTTTAGTTCTGAGGGAATATGTAAATATTTATATATTATGTATGCTTTTGTATTATTTATGTATTTATTTGTTCATTTTGCATGTGTTAATAGTAAATTTACTAGAGGAGTAATTTTAAAGATTTAATAGATTAACTTAGGGATAATTCCAAATTAATTAGGTTCCGTTCGTAAGAACGGATGCGTAGGGGGTGCTCGTACCTTCCCCTCGCGTAACCAAACTCCCGAGCCTAACTTTGATAA
This sequence comes from Malania oleifera, assembly GCF_029873635.1. Classification (NCBI taxonomy): domain Eukaryota; kingdom Viridiplantae; phylum Streptophyta; class Magnoliopsida; order Santalales; family Ximeniaceae; genus Malania; species Malania oleifera. The sequence goes on from NC_080420.1 coordinate 4,725,684, forward strand.
CGTAGACCCATTCTACCCCTAACGGGGTAGTAATCATGTGTTCTAACCACACTAAAAGGTTAGTGGCGACTCCGACATTCTTGTTTTTCCTGAAAATATTAAAATACATTTTTAATTTCGCCGCTAGAGGCACACGGGCTCTGGGAGGTCGTGACAGTTAGGATGAAAAATAGGGGAATCACGTCGTCGTTAGAGAAAACGCGAAGTTGTTTGATGCATAAAGTAACATCACCGAGTGACAGAGATCACGCCATCATTAGAGCAAACACGAAGTTGTTTGATGCATAAAGCAACATCACCGAGCAACAGAGATGCTGCATTATGCATCAAACAACTTCGTGTTAGCTCTAATGACGACGTGATTCCCACATTTTCTCGACAGCTCCTCAATAAAATACGTGGTTAGCCATTTTTCTTTTTTAGCCCTACTTAAAGTCGTACTATGATTTCCAATTAGTTCTATTAATTTGTTTGTTGTAAGATGTGTTATTCATTTTATTTGAAAATAAAAAACAATTTGGTACATACAGGTACACATTTCTTATGTTATTTTTGCGCGTTTATTTTTAAACAGACTATTGTCGCGAGTCTAGTATTTGTGGTATGTACTCGATAATAATGTCAGACAATAACGGCTGCGCCGTTCTGATAATTTCCTGTCAATTCATCACTCATGTTTTGGTGAAATTATGGATGGCCCTCTTTGGCCAGCTAGTTATCCCTAAAAGAACTCAAACAATGATTTACCATTTGTTAACCAAATTGAGCCTGAATGTTAAACCAGCTTTTTCTTAAAAGTCATATCATCATAAATCTAACCTGGGTTTGGGTCCCTTAGCGTTTGGCGAATCATTTGAGACAACAATCATTACCAAAAGGATGGCATGCCATTTTTATTTTTATGCTACCTAAAAGAGAGTCAAAGAAGAAATCCCTTGACAACCCTTTTGAGTTTGAAAAATTCATTCTTTGATTAACCTGTTGAAGGATCACACCCCACACAAACAGTTTTAAAAAGATTAGTCCCAATTGAAGATCAAATAAAAATGAAATTAAGATTCATTCATAAAAGGAAAAGCAAGAGTTGTAGTAAAAGAAGAAAAGAAGATGAAGAATTAAAGGAGAAAAAGAAGAATGAAAATAAGGGACTTACTACATATGTGATCTTCGATCAAATTACCCTTGATGAAATTGATGATTTTGAGCTTTATATAACTCTTTTCTTCTTTAGCCTATACCCTTAGCCTACATTACCGTCCAAATGAAAGTTCTGATCAGATTGGTATATATTGTTGTCTCTAATGATTTTTCAAACTCAATACTGGGTTTGAACTACGTAATGACCTGATCCTGAAAGGGTACGTAGGAAGCTTGTTAAAATGACAAGTTTGGTCAACATCTTGCAAAGTGCCTCAACTCGAACTGGGGGTGTAAAACATCATTTGGAGTCGTATTTTTCAGCCTTAGTTTCCCTTTTATTTTGAAAGCCTACATCCCTAAGCCTACGTTTCGTCTCGAGTCTTAAAGGCCATCTTGAGATCAAAGCATTGGTTGATGAAACTGGGGCAATCAAAGAGAAAGACAGTCATCTAGGCTATGAAATCAACGTTATACGACTTTTGAATACTGGTATGAATTTTCCCTTTGATAGTATTGAAACATGGTAAAACAATCTATTTGGTGTGGGTGGCTTTTTGATTTAGCAAGTTGATGTCATAGCTGCATAATCATTTCTTGTTCCAAAAACAAAAAAAAAAAAAAAAAAAACTAACCCCTCTTACTCTTCAAGGCATCAAAAGAGGATGGAAAGTCAAAGAAGAAGATACCTGTGAGGAAAGAGTAAATTTAATTTAAAATTTGATTCAAAACATCAAATAATTAATTTGTATTTTCTGCTAGTTCAACGAAGTTGTTGTTTTGCACCCCCAGGTTGTGGGTTGGACTCAACAAATAGCTACTGTAGTTGGATTGAAGGCAATGCGAACTTCTATTACAGCTACAAAAGTTGTCAAGAAGCCGTCCTATTGAACTTGATTGATGGACTTTTCAAATTTTCTATTATTATTGTTGTAAAAGTATACTACTTGTGTGTTTATCTTTATTTTGGTTGCTTAGACTTCAAACGTTAATTTGATTGTCTCCCCGATGTAGACGGTGGTGTCAATAAATAATATTTTCATATTATATTTTTTTTAAACTAAAATTAAAGAGATAAAATTGTTACAAATTAATTGTTAGTTTTGAAATTTTAAAATTCTAAAAAATCTAAGAACTTTGGATTTGCATTTTGAAATATATATAAAAAAATTTGTTATTGAAATAACATGAGGTACTTTTTTTATGTTTCAAATCTTGCAGGAAGGTCAGAAATTAATCCAACAACACTTAGAAGGAGTAAACTTACTCCAAGGAGTAAACTTAGAATGAATATAAATTTCTCACATACTATAGATGAGCTTGTTTGGAGGCCTCGAGAGATTATAAATGCGGAAAGAAAAATTGTTGTCGAATGGAAGGTATAAAATGTCTTCCAACTCTCACTATGAAAAGATATCTCACTTTGGATGTGATTGTAAGCTCTCGTTAAACACTCATGTCATTGCTCTGGTAGTCAAATAAACAAACAGATACAACATTACAAATATGTAGCAAATGAACTATCGATTCCATTCATCAACTTGTTGGACACGAAGAGCACGACCACATGAGCCACTTGGGAGCATTAATGTGCGGCATTCTCCCTCTAACATCATTATCGAGTCCATACCACACGTCAGATGAGGGACAGCAGTCTTCCTTTAAATAAATGTGCAAAAAAAACATAGGAAATGTGTACCCATATGTACCTGAAGGAAGAAGCAATTGAATACTTTGTTCATTAATTTGTTCATATGTACATCCCAATATATAATACGTTTACCTATTCTAAACAAGGAAACAATTTCCTTACTGAATAATATCAAATCCCCCATATCAACCTACTTCCCTTATTTGTATATTATTTACAATGATACTCGGGATTGGGATTTTAACACTCCCCCTCAAGTTGGATCATAAATATTAATCTTCTTCAACTTGCTAATAAGATCATCAAAGCTCTGTTGTCCCAACCCTTTAGTGAGAATATTTGCATTTTGTTCCTTGGTTGGTACATAAGTCATACATATAATTCTTTCTTCAATTTTCTCTTTTATGAAGTGTCTGTCTACTTCCACATGTTTAGTCTTGTCATGTTGAACTAGATTGAGAGAGATGTTGATAGCTGCCTTGTTGTCACTGTAGAGTTTGATAGGAAAGTTCATTGGGACCTGTAATTCCTCCAAGAGTTTTCGTAACCACAATCCTTCACATATCCCTTGAGCGACTGCCCTGAATTCAGCTTCAGCACTACTACGAGCCACCACATTCTTTTTTTTGCTTCTCCAAGTTACTAGGTTTCCCCAGAGGAATGTACAATAACCTATGGTGGATCTTCTATCTTCCATTGATCCTGCCAATCTGCATCTGTAAAGATCTTTACTTCCTGGCTTTCACATTTCTTAAAGAAGAGTCCTCTTCTCGGGGATCCCTTGAGATATCTAAGGATCTTATATACAACGTCTAAGTGAACTTCTTTTGGTGAATGTATGCATTGACTTACTACACTGACTGCAAATGCAATATCTGGTCTAGTATGTGATAAGTAGATTAGCTTGCCAACCAATCTCTGATACCTCTCCTTTTCTACTGGTTTTCCATAATCTTCAACCCTCTTTACTGTCTCCATCGGGGTTAGACTGGGTTTGCATCCCAACATCCTAGTTTCAACTAGGAGATTAGTAACATACTTTCGCTGAGAAACACTAATTCCCTTTTTCATTCTTGCCACTTCCATGCCCAAAAAATACCGCATCTGTCCCAAGTTTTTAACTTCAAATTCAGCAGCTAGAACCTTCTTCAATCTCTCCATTTCTACAATATCATCACCAGTAAGGATTATATCATTAACATACACTATTAGAGTTGTTCTCTTACCTCCTTCAGACTGTTGGAAGAATAGTGTATGGTCTGATTGCCCTTGTCAATAACTTTGATTCTTTAGTACCTTTGCGAATCTGTCGAACCACGCTCTAGGAGATTGTTTGAGGCCATATAAGGATTTCTTGAGTTTACACACTCTGTTTTCTTCATCTGTTTCACTGAATCCTGGTGGTACAGTCATGTATACTTCCTCTTCTAATTCTCCATTTAAGAAAGAATTTTTAATATCAAGTTGTTGTAGTGGCCAATCTAAACTGGCTGCCAAGGACAAGAGAACCCGAACTGTATTTAAGTTTGCCACTGGTGAAAATGTTTCAGTATAGTCAATGTCATAAGTCTGAGTAAAACCTTTTGCAATAAGCCTGGCTTTATATCTTTCAACTGTTCCATCAGATTTATATTTCACTATGAAGACCCATTTACAACCCACTGGCTTCTTCCCTCTCAGTAAATTTGTCAACTTCCAAGTTTCATTTTTTCTAGGGCTCGCATTTCTTCTATGACTGCCTCTCTCCATTTCAGTATTTCTAGAGCTTTCTGAATGTTCTTTGGCATTTTCATCCTGTCAAGGTTATAAACAAACGCACGATATCCTGTAGACAAACTTTTATAAGACATGTATTTAGACCAAGGGTATTGGGTACATGACCTGGTTTGTTTTCTGATTGCAATAGGTAAATTGATATCATCAGGTGCAGGATTATCGGAGGAAGACTCAATTACCAAATCAGGATTGGGCATGGGCACATGGTTATTCGGAGCCATCACCGGTTCCAACGCTCTTTGTGCCTCAGGTATGAAATTCTTTCTATCCTTTGTTTTCGGGTTTCTTGAGTAAACAAGTATGTCTACGTCGTTTTGCTCTCCTGTATCTCCCCCTGAGGGTAAGTGTTCTGTTGTGTTTGGAAATTTAGGAAGTAATGCAATGGAAGGCTCGATAGGTGGAATAGATGGGCCAGGGAATGAAGTAACTAGAGAGAATGACGCAAATTCAGTAGCAAAGAGGTCAAAGAACTGATCTTCACTCCATTTCTCTCCCTGAAGAGAGGGCTTTGGGAAATAAGGAGTTGTTTCAAAGAAAGTGACATCAAGTCTAACGAACAGTCGTTTTGAGACCAAATCATAGCATTTGTAGCGTTTATGTGTAGGTGAATAACCAAGGAAGACACATTTAACATCACGAGGATCCAATTTATCGCAATGGTGTGCATGAACATGAACAAAAGCAGTACAACTAAAGATTTTTAGTGGGAGACTAGAGGGGAGTCGAGAGCTAGGAAAGTGTTCCTAGAATTTCTGAAGAGGGGTGACAAATGAAAGTACTCGACTCGGCATTCGATTAATGAGATGTGCGGCCGTTAAGATGGCATTGCCCCAAAAATAATGTTTCATGTTGGTAGTAAACATTAATTCCTGGGCTACTTCAAGTATATGTCTATTTTTTCGTTCAGTAACCCCATTTTGTTGAGGGGTATCCACACAAGAACTTTGATGGACAATCCCATTATCTTGAAGATAAGCTCCTAGGATAGTATTAAAATATTCCGTACTATTATCAGTACGTAAAATCTGAATATGAGTTTGGAACTGTGTATGAATCATGGAATGGAAATTGATGAAAATGTAGCGGACTTCAGTTTTTTCTTTTAGTAAGTAGACCCAACAAAGACGAGTATGGTCATCAATAAAGATAACAAACCATTTTGTATTGGTGCGATTTAGGGAACGTGAGGGACCCCATACATCACTGTGAAACATAGTAAATGGGCGAGATGGTTTGTATATGGATGATGGGAAAGAAGTACGATGATGTTTGGCAAGCTCACACACTTCACATTGAAATTTAGAAGCCATTTTATTTCAACAAATAGATGGAAACAAACATTTTAAATATTGAAAACTGGGATGACCCATCCTTGAATGCCATAACAAAAATTCACTATTTCTAGAAGTAGATGCAGAATCACAAATTGCAGTATTACATAGTTCACTCAAACTTGCCTCCCTAAAGTAGTAGAGTCCCTCATACGCTTTAGCAGTGCCAATCCTCCTCCCTGATGATAGGTCATGAAAAACACAATGAGAGGAAACAAATTTAGCAGAACAATTTGAGTCTTTTGTTAACTGACTGATGGATAAAAGGTTGCAAGAAAACTTGGAAACATGTAGGATAGATTGTAAAGTTAAACCAGCAACTAGTGAGAGAGAGTTGTCGCGACGTCCCGGGAGCGCGTGTGCCCCGAGCGATGAAATAAAAATCAGTTTTAAATTTTCATGAAAAACATAAGGAATGTTGGAGTCGCCACTAATCTTTTAGTGTGGTTAGAACACATGATTACTACCTCGTTAGGGGTAGAATGGGTCTACGTTACCAGAGTTGGGGTCGGGAGTTCGGTTACGCGAGGGGAAGGTATGAACACCCCCTACGCGCACGTTCTTACGAATGGTGCCTAATTAATTTGAAATTATCCCTAAGTTAATTTAAAAAGTCTTTAAATTACTCCTTTTATGAATTTATAAATACACATGAAAAATAAATAATAAAAATAATATATACATATATATTCCCTCAGAGCTTAAGGTACGTGAAGCCCGAAAGCTCATACCCTAGCATTAAAATCATAAGGATTAAGAATCAAGAAAATACTTTAAAAAAATATCTCCGAGATTTATTTTCAAAATTTATAGATTTTTCATAAATAATTTAAAATATTTTCCAAAATTCTCTGGGGGATTTCAATACATGATAATAGGATAATAAATTAACATATTAAGCTAACATATAATAAGCAATAAAATACCATACGCTATACATATTAAGATACTAAAAATACTAAAGCAAATAGTACCAAATAATAATAATAATGTATAATGTAGAATAAAACACTAAAAATAACATAATACTGAAATATACCAATATTCTTAATATAAACGTATAATCTAAGAATACTAAATGTAACAACATACTTAATATAGCTGTATACTCATATAAATCATATAACAATATAACAATATAAATGAATATGTACAATAATGGTAATAATAATTCACTTCTAATAATGATAATGATAATAAGGATATGATGTATAACATAATAATTACCTTAATATTAACATGCAATTAAAGATATGCACACTACACATATAGGTAAATCGCTAACTAAGGCAGCAAATCAAACTTAGGGTTAATAATATGGACACCAATGAGAAGCCAAGGAAGTAATGAAATTATGGAAACAAGTTATTGCTGAAAATAATATATACCAATGCAGCACGGTCGCCAAACTTAATATACACCCTAAATATACAAATGTTAAACATTTAAACATATGTCATAATAATAAAAACCATAAATATATACCCTAAAAAAATAGTATCCTAACATATATTCATCATTAAATATCCATAGTCAGTGCCCTAAAATTAAAAAAATAAAAAAACTTGAATAAACATTATCACAGAAAAAATAAAAAATAAAAATAAAAAATAATAATAATAACATTAGATATGTATATGTAAAACATGAATAAAAATTCTTACACAAGGGAAGAAAATCCTGAATAAAAATTGATGCCAGATATACCCAAATTAATATTATCATAAAAAGAAGAAAAACCCCGCAATAAGAAGAATAAAATCAATTAGCATTTTCCATGCATAAATAAAAAATAATTAAAATTTAAATATGAACAAACTCCTGCAACAAGAAGAATAAAATTAATTAGTACTTACCATTTAAAAATTTAAAATAATATTACTATATTGATTATCTAACAAGTATAGTACTAACAAATAAAATAAAATAAACACATAATAAGAAAACTTAAATAAATAAAAGTATACACAGCATGTAAAAAAAAAAAAATTTTAAAAAAAATAAAAGACTTAAACTTTATTTCATAAAATACAAACCTAAACCCATATTCATATATATATATATATATATATATATATATATATATATATATATATATATATATATTCATGCGTGTGTGTGTGTGTAGGTACAGCAGAGGGAGGCAGGAGACTCACCGTGGGCACTGGTGGAGCTGCCGGAGGTCCTGGAGAGAGAGTGATGATGGCAGGAGATGATGAGGGTCTCGGCTGGTGCTCACGGCGGCTGGAGGCAGAGTAGATGGTTCTCGGTGATGGTGGAGGCTGCTGCGGGTAGCCTAGTGAGGAGGCTTGCCGGGTGTTTCTGCAGTGGTGGCCGAGAGTTGGGCTGGAGAGCTGGGCTGGTTTGCTGCTGCAGGACGGCCTTGGGATGTTGCAGAGGAGGCTCGCTACTACTACTGGAATTGGTGGCCGCTGCTGGTGCACGCGGTGGCTGCTGGTGTGCTCAGGTCTTCGGGTGGCTGTGTGGCCTGCTGGTGTGGAGGATGCCGAGAGGTCTGCTGGTTGTTCAGAGGGTTGCTTGGATGGAAGTTTGGGGGCTACTGTGTGGAGGTCCGGGGGCTGCGGAAGATGAGCAGAGAAGCAAGTTTTTTTTTCTTCTCTCTTTGGTTCCTGGCAGTGCCCTTTTGCTACGCTCCCCTGGCCCTTTGGCTGTGTGAATAAAGCCTTTATATAGGCATTCCCCAAAACCCTAGACCCACTAATAAAAATAATAATAATAATAAAAGTAATAATAATATATGAAAATAATAATAATAATAATAATAATAATAATAATAATAATAATAATAATAACAAAGTAATAATAAAAATATATGAAAATAATTTGTAATAATAGAAAATTAATAAAAATAGTAATAAAGTAATCTCACAATAATTCATAATAATAATAAATACTAATAATAATAATATAATAAATCCCTCAGTCCTCCTCCCGACTCCTCCTCCTCCCTCCTCCTCCTCCTCCTCCTCCTCCTCTCGCCTGACTACTACAATACCCTAATAATAGTCATAGTAACAATAATTGTATATCTAATAATATTATTATTAATAATGGTAATAATAGTAAATATAATAATAACATTGGGCCTGGGTAAAAATGGGGTGTCTACAGCTGCCCCTCTTTGTAGGATTCGTTGCTTCAAAGTAAAAGTAGGATCTCTCCTACGTTATTTGTAGCAACAAACCTACAAAGATAAAAGACGCCGATTTTGGACCGGGCCAAATGTAACAAAAGAGACCAAAATAATTCGTGAAAACCAAGTTGCACTGGGTGTAGGAACTTGAGCTATAGTTCACGGAGGGTGACTCGCACCAGGTATAGGAACTCGAGCTATAGTTCATGGAAAGAGACTCGCATCGGGTGTAGGAACCCGAACTATAGTGCAAGGAGGGTGACTCGCGCCGGGTGTAGGAACCCGAGCTATAGTTCACGGAAAGAGACTCGCATCGGGTGTAGGAACCCGAGCTATAGTTCACGGAGGATGACTCGCACCGGGTGTAGGAACCCGAGCTATAGTTCACGGAGGGTGACTCGCACCGGGTGTAGGAACCCGAGCTATAGTGCAAGGAGGGTGACTCGCACCGGGTGTAGTAACCCGAGCTATAGTTCACGGAAAGAGACTCGCATCGGGTGTAGGAACCCGAGCTATAGTTCACGGAGGATGACTCGCACCGGGTGTAGGAACCCGAGCTATAGTTCACGGAGGGTGACTCGCACCGGGTGTAGGAACCCAAGCTATAGTGTAAGGAGGGTGACTCACACTGGGTGTAGGAACCCGTGCTATAGTATAAGGATGATGTACATCGGGTGTAGGAATCCGAACGCCGAAATATGAAGATGATGTGCATCAGATATGGGATTCTAAGAGTTTGATGGTTGCTTGAGTATAGGATCTCGAGGACTTCTCAAATGTAGGATTATGAGAGTCTGCTGGTTGCTTGAGTGTAGGATCTCGAGGACTTTCTCAGATGTAGGATTCTGAGAGTTTTCTGATTGCTCGAGTGTAGGATCTCGAAGACTTCTCTGATGTAGGATTCTGAGAGTTTTCCAATTGCTTGAGTGTAGGATCTCGAGGCCTTCTTAAATGTAGGATTCTAAGAATCTGTTGATTGCTCGAGTGTAGGATCTCGAGGACTTCTCAAATGTAGGATTCCGAGAGTCTCCTGATTGCTCTAGTGTAGGATCTCAAGGACTTTTCAGATGTAGGATTCTGAGAGTTTGATGATTGCTTAAGTGTAGGATCTCGAGGCCTTCTTAGATGTAGGATTCTAAGAGTCTATTGATTGCTCGAGTGTAGGATCTCGAGGACTTCTCAGATGTAGGATTCCGAGAGTCTCCTGATTGCTCGAGTGTACGATCTCGAGGACTTTTCAGAAGTAGGATTCTGAGAGTTTGATGATTGCTCAAGTGTAGGATCTCGAGGCCTTCTTAGATGTAGGATTCTAAGAGTCTGTTGATTGTTCGAGTGTAGGATCTCGAGGACTTCTCAGATGTAGGATTCTGAGAGTTTTCTGATTGCTTGAGTGTAGGATCTCGAAGACTTCTCAGATGTAGGATTCTGAGAGTTTGTTGATTGCTCGAGTGTAGGATCTCGAGGACTTCTCAGATGTAGGATTCTGAGAGTTTTCTGATTGCTCGAGTGTAGGATCTCGAGGACTTCTCAGATGTAGGATTCTGAGAGTATAATGATTGCTCAAGTGTAGGTCCTCGAGGCCTTCTTAGATGTAGGATTCTAAGAGTCTGTTAATTGCTCGAGTGTAGGATCTCGAGAGTCATGTGACCTAATTTGGTCCTGAAGGCAGATGACCCAGCTTCAAAATGAATGCTAAAATTTGGACTAGGGTCGATTGCCCCAGTTTGGAAGCGAAAGTCTTGAATAAGACCTGGGCCAGTTGCCCCAGTCTCAGAGTAGATGGATCGATTGGTACCTGGGCCAGTTGCCCCAACCCCTTTTTCTTCTTCTTCCTTTTCCTTTTTTTTTAGATGAAACATGGATTTCTTAGACAATGATGACAAGACAGGTGTGAATGAATGATTCTATGTGGGGATGCATGCATATGAGGTGTTTGATATGACACCTGAACATGGGGATATGCAGGCATGTTGCATGATATAATATGTATGCACTTTTCTATGTAATGCATGAAATGCATGATGATGCATGAACTTTCTTTTTCCAATGTGCCTATAATCAACCGATCAATCTCTAATCTTGATTATGTTGCCTCTGACCTGGTTCCCTTGAAACTTGCCCTAGCTGAATGGATTCATAACTGATCTTGGCCCAATTTTCTTAATGGAGGTGGTCAACTTGGCTCAAATGAAACTCTATCACAGAATCTACCCAGTTGAATGGATTTATAACTGCTCTTGGCCCTATTTTCCTATTCATCCAATCTGATAAGAAGGTGCTTGAATAAGTCCCACTGAAACTCAAATCGAAACTTGCCTCAGATGAGTTTATCTGCCACTGATCTTGGGCTGGTTGTTAGATTCTTCTCGAATAAGCAGATCTCTAAAGCCTGACATGACATTTGCCCCAGTTAAGTTGACTGATTCTATGTGCATCATATTTCCTCAACGGGGACCCCCTCTATAAGAAGCACACTAGTGGTTCCAAAACTCTTTGATTATCCATCCTTTTTCTTTTTCTTTTTTTTTTCAAGATTAGAAGAGTAAAAAGTTTTTTTTTTTTTTGGAAATGAGGAATGATTATGCAATTATGACATCAACTTGTGAAACCAAAAGGTCACCCACCCAAAAATAGATGTTTTACCATGTTCCAATGCTATTACAAGAAAAAATTCATACCAGTATTCAAAAGCCATATGATTATGACGTTAATTTACCAAATTGAATAGCTGATCTTTTCTTTGACTGTCCCAGCTTTATCAATGGCCACTTCTCTTCTTTTGTCTCATCCTGCTGTGAAACCATTAGAAATTTCTCATATTTAAACGTTGCCTTTAGTTTAGTCAAGTTCAACTCACGTTTTGATCTCAAGATGGTCTTTAAGACTCGGGACGAAATGTAGGCTGAGGGATACCGGTTTTCAAAATAAAAGGGAAACTAAGGCTCAAAAATACCACCCCAAATAATGTTTTACGCCTCCAGTTCAAGTTGAGACGTTTTGCAAGATGTTGACCGAACTTGTTATTTAAACAAGCTGCCTACGTACCTTTTCAGGATATGGTCATTACGTAGTTTAGACTCGTCATTGAGTCTGACAAATCATTAGAGACAACAATGTATACCAATCTGGTCAGGACTTCATTTGGACTGTAATGTAGGCTGGGGGGTTATAGGTTAAAGAAGAAAAAGGTTAAATAAGGCTCAAAATTGTCAATTTCATCAAGGGTAATTTGGTCGAAGATCACATATGTAATATGTCCTTATTTCTTTCTTTCCTTTTTTCTTCCTCTTTCTCTTCCCTACATATTCTTTTTTTTTACTGCACTTTTGCTCTTCCTTTTGTGAAGGACTTTTTTAGTATTTTATTTGGACATCCTTTGGGACTGATTTCTTTTAAACTGCCCCAGTGTGGGGTGTGATCCTTTGACAGGTTAATCAATAAATGAATTTTTTAGGCTCAAAAGGGCTTGCAAGAGATTTCTTCTTTGAATTTCTTTTGGGTAGCAGAAAAATGGCCTGCCATCATTTCGATAGCCCATTGTTGTCTCATATGACTTGCCAAACGCTAGGAGACCCAACCCAGGTTAACTTTTTGGTGAACTGGCTTTTAAGAAAAGACTAGTTTAACATTCAGGCTCAACTTGGTTAACAATTGGTAAATCAATATTTGGTTCTTTTTAGGGATAACTGGTTGGCCAAAGATGACCATCTATCATTTGATCAAAACATGAATAGTGAATTGACTTGAAATTCTTGGCGCAGCATATATATTTTACTGACTTCCTTCGAGATTCTTTATTTCTTCACAACATCTGTCTTCATAGGGTGAGAAAAATTGTTTTATCTTCTTCTAATTCCACCTCCCGTGTTTGGTTTTCAAAATTAACATCACTTTCTGGTTTATGAATATTGGTATTATTATTTTCCTTATCTTTACACGAAACATCAGCAAACAAATTTTTGGTCAACTGAACACAGGACACAAGTGATATGAGAAAATGCATAATTCAATTTATTGACGAAAGGGAAATTGTCCGAGACAATAGTGTCGACAGACTGCCAGAAGATAGGGAATTAAAATGACATCATCATATGAAACAAACTAGATAATCAAAAACTTGCCCCTTGTGTACTTTTGCTCCCTTTGGGCTCCTTATGAGAACTCCAGGATCCATAACTTGACGTATTCTTTTGCCTGACCTCGGCTCCCAGTCCTTCGTACAACATATTAACCATTTCTTTCCCCGTGATTGGGTAGGGGATCACTCTGGATTCCTGGCTGCTTATCATCGAAGACCAACCAACCGGCATCCCTCAATGACTGTACCTTGTGTTTAAATGTCAAACAGCGGTCAACGGTGTGACCTGGAGAATTGGAGTGATACGCGCACTTAGCATCCGAGTCATACCATTGTGGTAGGGGGTGTCGTACGGCTCCTCCAAGGATGGTTGAAATGAGCCTTCTTTCGAGCAATTGGGGGAACAATTCCGAATAGGACATGGGAATTGGTTCCACCCTATTAGGACCATATCTCTGTGTCTGAACATTTTTCTGTGTGAGCGTAGGCCTATAGGGAACAAACTGAGACCCTGTGCTTGTATGCGCTATCTGGTTAACAAGATTTCTTCTAAGCCCTTGGTTATGACCTCTTTGGTATTGTCGGCCTTGAATCATATGAGTTTCATCATCCTTCTTCCTATTTGTCCATTTCTTGTCCGAATTGGTTTCTTCACCATCACTTTTGGTTCTTCTGCCATTGATGGCAGTTTCAATTCTCTCTCCTGTAGAAACAATATCCATGAAGTCATGGGGGGTTGCCCCTAAGAGACGCCCAAAGTAGGGATCTTTCAATGTATTTACGAATAGGGAGATAGCCTCCCTATCTTCCACCGGAGGGCTCACTTGGATGGACATGTCCCTCCATCTATATGCATATTCTCTGAATGTTTCATTAGGTTTCATTTGCATGCTTTGCAGGGTCATACGATCAGGTGCCATTTCTATCACATGGCGGTACCAAGCTATAAACGAATTTTCCAGATTTTTCCAAGTACGGATTCAAGCTCGATCCTGCTGAATGTACCATCTGATAGCCGCTCCAGTCAAGCTATCTTGAAAGCAATGCATCATCAACCTCCCGTTATCGGTGTGTGCAGCCATTTTCTAGCAATAAAGGCGTAAATGGGTCCGAGGACAGTGGGTCCCATCGAATTTTTCAAAATCCAGCAACTTGAATTTTGGCGGCAGAGTGACCTTTGGCACCAGGCAAAGGTCATTAGGGTCAACGGAGTCAAATGTATTATACCCTTCAATTGCTTTCAAGCGCTCCTCCAATACATCACAACGACGTTCAGACTCAAATTTGTTTATCCCTATATCAGAAGTTACTAACGGGGAAGTTCCTGCTACTGGAAACCCTTGTGCTAACACATTAGGGATGAATGGAGGTATATTTGGCATTGGACCCCCCATGACTCCATGTGGTGGAATTGATGTTTGTCCATGATTTGGGGTGAACCCTAGAGGATGAGTAGGGTCCACATCTGTTTCAGAATCATTTTGTACCGTTTTTCCTTTGTTCATCAACAATTCCATAATTTTGCTCATTTTTTCAATCAATTCTTCTTGTCCTTGTTCTATGCCCAGGACCCTATTTTCTAGCTGTTCGCTCATTTCTCTTGCCTTTCTTCGGGTATTGTACTAATACGTAGTGGTCTCAATTATTACTTTTTGCTACTCAAATGACTTCTTTCCTTGAGAGAGCTGTGGACCAAAACTTCCTTTTTAGAACTGAATGCATGATTATATAAGGCATGAATGTGTGAGTATTTAATGCATGACCATGTGATGCAATAAATGTTTGTACATGGATGTAACTAGTGCAATTGCACATACAAATAGAGATATGAACATGCATGTGACCTATCATGCATGACTATGTGTGAAATCATGCATGAATGCATGGATGCAATGTAACCTAACTAACTACTTTGTCAGCATTCTAGGAAAAATCCCACTAATGAGAGATTTCAAGATTAACATGACCACTGATGGGCCACGATTTCATTTCAAATCTTTCCTCAACCATTCATTTCCTTGTTGATGGTCCATGTACCTTAGATACTATGAAGGGTCAAATCATGATATGAATTTGGGGTTGACCCAGTTTAGTCAACCCATTGGATTTGTTCAATACGGGCTTGTGGACTTTAGTGTGTACTTGGGCCTCAAGCATATTAAAATATAGGCTTCAATATATTTCATGATGGGATCAGGCCCTAGTTTTAAAAGGACTTGGGCTTGGATTGCTTAGAAAATATTGGCCCAGATTTTTGGGTAATAGGGCCGAAGCCCATTTTTGGAAATCTGGGTTTGACCCTTTTTGAAAATTAGGCCTGGGTCGAGTTTTTACTTAGGAAAAGGTCGGGCCTTGGTTTGTTTTTAAAGAATTGGGCCCAAGTTATTTGAAAAGGGTTGGGCCGACCCATATTTTAAAATGCTTGGGCTAAGTGCTTCATTTTTTTTTTTTTTAAAGAATGGGCCATGGTCTCATTATTGGGCCTTTTTTAGAATACTGGCTAAGTAGTATGTAAGTCTAAAATGGATGCAAAATGTATGATATAATACAAAGTATCTCACAACATATATACAACATATTATACATAGAGAAAGATGAGGCTCATGTCCCGACCCAAGGTAGGTACACCTATTTTATAGGGTTTCTTCATGGCTCTATCCTAGTTAAGGGAAAACTATGGACAAGTACGTGTGGGTAGGCTCTAATCCCTATTGACAAAAAGGTCCCCAGTTTGAAATTTCATCCTCCCCTATAGGGGTTCGGACAAAACTCGCACTGAGCGGGGTGGTTCGCGGGTCCCATCAAGCTTAAGCTACGAAGGGACAAACGCTATTACACCCCTATCTAATCTTAGCAGGTAAAGCTCGGGTATAGAGCGTGAGAGTGTGTGAATTTAGATTTAACCTAATCCCGCTATCCCCACATTTATTCACATGCTATAAACAATATGGAAACAAGATATCTACAATTAATATATTTATTCAAAAGATAGGAAAACACAATATATGCAATTAATATGTTTATTCAAAAAAAAAAAATTGGAAACAAAATATTGTTAGTTAATATGCTTACTTAAAAAAATATGGAAACAAAATATTTATGATTAGTATACAAAATATCTATAATTAATATGCTTATTCAAAATATCTACAATTAATGTGCTTATTCAGAATATTTGGAAACAAAATATCTACAATTAATATTCAAAAAATTAGGAAACAAAATATTTTTAATTAATTGAGGTTATTTACAAAGTATGGAAGTAAAATATTTACAACCAATCAAAGTTATTTAGAAATTACAATATTCACAAAATAAGGAGTAATTAAAAGATTTATTAAATTTGAACTTGAGATAATTTCTAATTAATTATTGGCTCGACTCTCTAACGTCCCCCAGCGGAGTCGTCAAGCTGTCGTGACGTCCCGGGAGCGCGTGTGCCTTGGGCGGCGAAATAAAAATCAGTTTTAAATTTTCATGAAAAACATAGGGAATGTTGGAGTCGTCACTAACCTTTTAGTGTGGTTAAAACACATGATTACTACCTCGTTAGGGTTAGAATGGGTCTATTTTACCAGAGTTGGGGTCGGGAGTTCGGTTACGTGAGGGGAAGGTACGAACACCCCCTACGCGCCTGTTCTTACGAACGGCACCTAATTAATTTGAAATTATCCCTAAGTTAATTTAAAAAGTCTTTAAATTACTCCTTTTATGAATTTATAAATACACATGAAAAATAAATAATAAATATAATATATACATATATATTCCCTCAGAACTTAAGGTACATGAAGCCCGAAAGCTCATACCCTAGCATTAAAATCATAGGGATTAAGAATCAAGAAAATACTTTACAAAAATAGCTCCCAGATTTATTTTCAAAATTTATAGATTTTTCATAAATAATTTAAAATATTTTCCAAAATTCTCTGGGAGATTTCAATACATGATAATAGGATAATAAATTAACAGATTAAGCTAACATATAATAAGCAATAAAATACCATACGCTATACATATTAAGATACTAAAAATACTAAAGCAAATAGTACCAAATAATAATAATAATGTATAATGTAGAATAAAATACTAAAAATAACATAATACTGAAATATACCAATATTCTTAATATAAACATATAATCTAAGAATACTAAATGTAACAACATAGTTAATATAGCAGTATACTCATATAAATCATATAACAATATAAAAATATAAATAAATATGTACAACAATGGTAATAATAATTCACTTCTAATAATGATAATGATAATAAGGATATGATGTATAAATATTAATTACCTTAATATTAACATGCAATTAAAGATATGCACACTACACATATAGATAAATCGCTAACTAAGGCAGCAAATCAAACTTAGGGTTAATAATATGGACACCAATGAGAAGCCAAGGAAGTAATGAAATTATGGAAACAAGTTATTGCTGAAAATAATATATACCAATGCAGCACGGTCACCAAACTTAATATACACCCTAAATATACAAATGTTAAACATTTAAACATATGTCATAATAACAAAAACCATAAATATATACCCTAAAAATACTGTATCCTAACATAAATTCATCATTAAATATGCATAGTCAGTGCCCTAAAATAAAAAAATAAAAAAACCTGAATAAACATTATCACAGAAAAAATAAAAAATAAAAAATAAAAATAATAACATTAGATATGTATATGTAAAACCTGAATAAAAACTCTTACACAAGGGAAGAAAATCCTGAATAAAAATTGATGCCAGATATACCCAAATAAATATTATCATAAAAAGAAGAAAAACCCCGCAATAAGAAGAATAAAATCAATTAGCATTTTCCATGCATAAATAAAAAATAATTAAAATTTAAATATGAACAAAACTCCTGCAACAAGAAGAATAAAATTAATTAGTATTTACCATTTAAAAATTAAAAATAATATTACTATATTGATTATCTAACAAGTATAGTACTAACAAATAAAATAAAATAAACACATAATAAGAAAACTTAAATAAATAAAAGTATACACAGCATGTAAAAAAAATAAATAAATAATAAAAAATAAAAAATAAAAGACTTAAACTTTATTTCATAAAATACAAACCTGAACCCATATTCATATATATATTAATGCGTGTGTGTGTGCAGGTACAGCAGAGGGAGGCAGGAGGCTCACCGTGGGCACTGGTGGAGCTGCCGTAGGTCCTGGAGAGAAAGTGATGATGGCAGGAGATGATGAGGGTCTCGGCTGGTGCTCACGGCAGCTAGAGGCAGAGTAGATGGTTCTCGGCGATGGTGGAGGCTGCTGCGGGTAGCCTAGTGAGGAGGCTTGCCGGGTGTTTCTGCTGTGATGGCCGAGAGTTGGGCTAGAGAGCTGGGCTAATTTGCTACTGCAGGACGGCCTTGGGATGTTGCAGAGGAGGCTCGCTGCTGCTACTGGAATTGGTGACCGCTGCTAGTGGACGCGGTGGCTGCTGGTGTGCTTGGGTCTTCGGGTGGCTGTGTGGCCTGCTGGTGTGGAGGATGCCGAGAGGTCTGTTGGTTGTTTAGAGGGTTGCTCGGATGGAGGTTTGGGGGCTGCTGTGTGGAGGTCCGAGGGCTGCGGAAGATGAGCAGAGAAGTAGGTTTTTTTTCTTCTCTCTTTGGTTCTTGGCAGTGCCCTTTTGCTGCACTCCCCTAGCCCTTTGGCTGTGTGAATAAAGCCTTTATATAAGCATTCCCCAAAACCCTAGACCCACTAATAAAAATAATAATAATAATAATAAAAGTAATAATAATATATGAAAATAATAATAATAATAATAATAATAATAATAACAAAATAGTAATAAAAATATATGAAAATAATTTGTAATAATAGAAAATTAATAAAAATAGTAATAAAGTAATTACAATAATATATGAAAATAATAATAATAATAATAATAATAATAAAGTGGAAATAATAATAATAGTAAAAATATTGAATAATAATAATAATAATAATAATAATAATAATAATAATAATAAATAATAACAAAATAATCATAATAAGGTAATAATAAAGATAAAAATACCAATAAAAATATTAATAATAATAATGATATTTAAAAATAACAAAAATAATGAAAATAAAAATAATAATGGTAATATAATAATAATAACAATAGTAAGATAATAAAGTGATAATAATAATATTTAAAAATAATAATAACAATAATAATAATAATAAAAATAATAATAATAGCAAATTAATAATAATAATAATAATAATAACAATAATAATAATAGGAAATATGATAATAATGCTACTACTACTAATAATAGTAATAATAGAAAAAATAATAATGATAATAAAGTAATAATAATATTTAGAAATAATAAAAATATTAATAATAATAGTAATAATAGTAAAAATAATAATAACAAAGTAACAATAATAGTATATAAAATAATAATAATATTAATAATAATGGTAATAATAGTAAATATAATAATAATAACATTGGGCCTAGGTAAAAATGGGGTGTCTACAAGAGCCATCTGCAATTTTTACCCTCAAATTCTCGGCATATGGTGAATAGGATGAAAAACATTGATAAGACCCAGTCATATGATCGAATGGACCCGAATCAATTATCCATGGAGATTTGTAACAGGATGTAGAAGTTAAAGCTGACAAATAATTACCTTGGTGAGCCAAGGAACTAGAGGAAGATTGACCCGATGTTTGAATGGACGAAATTGTCTTATATAACTGATCCAATTGTTCAGGATTGAATGCACTACTGGGAGAGGTATTGGTGTTTTCTCATTGTAATATTTCAGCTAATCAGTCAGTGCTGGCTTGGTGCCCACGATTTTTTTGGTATTGTCTCGGCTTCCAATCTGCCAGTTTTCCATGAATCTCCTAGCAAATATTTTTAAATGACCTGTTTTGCGGCAATGTTCACACCACAATTTACCTTTTTGTGGTCGTTAACTAGGTCCCCCTGGACCTTTTGATACAAGAGCTGAAATATCCGGCCCAGTGTGTCTAGCCTGCCCATCTAATTTTTGGGTGGATACGGGTACGGTCAAGTCCAACCCAGTAGATTCATTTTGAGGCCTCAACATCACACGCCTCCTATTCTCCTCCCTCTGAAATTCTGCGAAGACCTCTCAGGTTGAAGGAAGTGGTTGCCGGCCAAGAATCCTTCCCCTCACATCGTCGAGTTCTCAACTTAGGCCGACAAGGAACTCAAAGACCCTCTCATTTTCGATCCTCCTTTGGTATCGTGTGCTATCACCGGAGCACTTCCACTCCTCGTCGGTGCTCAAATCGAGCTCCTGCCATAGATGAATCATCTCCATGAAATACTCGGTAAAGCCTCTCTCCCCTTGCCTCATCTGCCACAATCATGTCTTTATTTCGAAGATTTTTGAGTAGCTTTCGACGTTACAGTATATCTCACGTATGGCTTCCCAGACTTCCTTTGTCGTAGGTAAGAACAAGTAGACTTTTCCAATTGATAGCAGCATCGAATTGACGAGCCAAGCTGTGACCATGGAGTTTTAGGACTTCCATCTTTGCAAGGCTACATCGTCGGTAGGGTCTGGCTTCCTCCTTTCATTGGTAAGATATCCTAACTTCCCTTTTCCCTAAATCACCAATTTCATGGATTGAGCCCATTCATGAAAAAATTTTCTATTTAATTTTTCCAATGAGAATGGAAACGCTGTGTTATCCAGCCCATTCAAACCCCAAATAGATGTGGCCTCTAAGTCATTGTTGATATTTGCAGAGGTGGTAGAGCCTCTGCTGTTGGCGGTGCTGTTGGCCATCATTTAGCTAAGGTTAAGAAAACCTTGATCTGATACGATGAAGGAAGAAGCAATTGAATACTTTCTTCATTAATTTGTTCATACATACATCCCAATATATAATACAATTACTTATTCTAAACAAGGAAGCAATTTCCTTACTGAATAATATCAAATCCCCTATATCAACCTACTTCCCTAATTTGTATATTATTTACAACGATACTCGGGTTTGGGATTTTAACAATACCAAACCGTTTGTTGTTTTCAAATTAAAAGAATAACACATCTTCAAAAAAACAAATTAAAAGAAATAATGAGAAATCATAGTACGATATTAAGTGGGTTCAAAAAGAAAAATGGCTAACTAATATTTTATTGAGGAGTTGTTGAGAGATTGGGGGAATCACATCGTCATTAGAGAAAATGCGAAGTTGTTTGATGCATAAAGTAACATCATCGAGTGACAGAGATCACGTCGTCATTAGAGCAAACACGAAGTTGTTTGATGAATAAAGCAACATCACCGAACGACAGAGATGCTGCATTATGCATCAAACAACTTCGTGTTTTCTCTAATGACGATGTGATTCCCACATTTTCTGGACAGCTCCTCAATAAAATAAGTGGTTAGTCATTTTTCTATTGAACCCCACTTAAAGTCGTACTATGATTTCCAATTAGTTCTTTTAATTTTTTTGTTCGAAGATGTGTTATTCATTTTATTTGAAAATGACAAACAATTTGGTACATATAGGTACACATTTCTTATGTTATTTTTGCGCGTTTATTTTTAGGAAGACTGTTGTTGCCCATTTGGTATTTTTGGTATGTACTCGACAATAATGTCAGACAAAAAATGCCACAACTTAACGCTCCCATGTGGCTCTTGTGGTCATGCTCTTTGTGTTGTGCAAGTTGATGATTGGCAACGATAGTCCCTTTGTTTCATAATTATAATGCTATACCTGTTTGTTTATTTGACTAGCGGAGCATTGACATGAGGGTTCAGGGAGAGCTTACAATTACATCCAAAAAGGAATATCTTTTTTTCAAGAATTTTAATAATAAATTTATTTACCTCATTTCCAGCATTATAGATTTAATTTTTTTTTAGAAGATAACATATGACTGCCAATATATTCTAGCATTGCCTCTATATGTTTTAATGTTTAAATTATAACATATAATCGGTTGAAGTAAATTTAATTTAAATTGTGATTCGAAACATCAAATAATTAATTTTTATTTTTTGCTAGTTCAGCGAAGTTGTTGTTTTGCACCCCCAGGTTGTGGGTCGGACTGAACAAATAGCTACTGTAGTTGGAGTGAAGGCAATGAGAACTTCTATTACGACTGCGAAAGTTGTCAAATAGCCGTCCTATTGAACTTGATTGATGGACTTTTCAAATTTTTTATTATTATTGTTGCAAAAGTATAATACTTGTGTGTTTATCTCAATTTTGGTTGCTTAGACTTCAAACGTTAACTTGATTGTCTCCCTGAATATAAACAATGGTGTCAATAAATAATATTTTCATATTATATTTTAAAAAAAATTAAAGAGATAAAATTGATACAAATTAATTGTTTGTTTTGAAATTTAAAAATTCTAAAAAATCTAAGAACTTTGGATTTGCATTTTGAAATATATAAAAAAAAATTTGTTATTGAAATAACATGAGGTACTTTTTTTGTGTCTCAAATCTTACAAGAAGGCCAGAAATTAATCCAACAACACTTAGAAGGAGTAAACTTACTCCAAAGAGTAAACTTAGGATGAATATAAATTTCTCACATACTATAGATGAGGTTGTTCAGAGGCCTCGAGTGATTATAAATGCGGAAAGAAAAATTGTTGTCCAATGGAAGGCATAAAATGTCTTCCAATTCTCACTATGGAAAGATATCTCATTTTGGATGTGGTTGTAAGCTCTTGTTAAACATTCATGTCATTGCTCTGGTAGACAAATAAACAAACAGATACAACATTACAAATATGTAGCAAATGAGCTATCGATTCTATTCATCAACTTGTGGTCATGCTCTTTGTGTTGGGCAAGTTGATGATTGGCAACGATAGTCCCTTTGTTTCCTATTTGTAATGCTATTTCTGTTTGTTTATTTGACTAGGGAAGCATTGACACGATTGTTCAGTGAGAGCTTACAATTACATCCAAAGTGTGATATCTTTTTTTCAGTAATTTTAATAAAATATTTATTTACCTCATTTCCAACATTGTAGATTTTTTTTTTTTAAAAAAAGATAACATATGACTGCCAATATAGTCCAGCATTGCCTCTATATGTTTTAATGTTTAAATTATAACATATAATCAGTTGAAGTAAATTTAATTTAAATTGTGATTCAAAACATCAAATAATTAATTTGTATTTTCTGCTAGTTCAGCAAAGTTGTTGTTTTTCACCCCTAGGTTGTGGGTCGAACTCAACAAATAACTACTGTAGTTGGAGTGAAGGCAATGCGAACTTCTGTTACGGCTGCGAAAGTTGTCAAGCAGCCATCCTATTGAACTTGATTGATGGGCTTTTCGATTTTCTATTATTATTGTTGCAAACGTATAATACTGGTGTGTTTATCTTTATTTTGGTTGCTTAGACTTCAAACATTAATTTGATTGTCTTCCCGAATGTAGATAGTGGCGTCAGTAAATAATATTTTCATATTATATTTTTTAAGAAACTAAATTAAAGAGACAAAATTGTTACAAATTAATTGTTAGTTTTGAAATTTTAAAATTCTAAAAAATCTAAGAACTTTGGATTTGCATTTTGAAATATATATAAAAATTTTTTTTATTGAAATAACATGAGGTACTTTTTTTGTGTTTCAAATCTTACAGGAAGGTCTGAAATTAATCCAACGACATGCAAAAGGAGTAAACTTACTCCAAAGAGTAAACTTAGGATGCATATAAATTTCTCACATACTATAGATGAGCTTGTTCGGAGGCCTCGAGTGATTATAAATGTAGAAAGAAAAATTGTTGTCCAATGGAAGGCATAAAATGTCTTCCAACTCTCACTATGAAAAAATATCTCACTTTGGATGTGATTGTAAGCTCTCCTTAAACACTCATGTCATTGCCCTGGTAGTCAAATAAACAAACAAATACAACATTACAAATATGTAGTAAATGGGCTATCGATTCTATTCATCAACTTGTGGTCATGCTCTTTGTGTTGGGCAAGTTGATGATTGGCAACGGTAGTCCCTTTGTTTCATATTTGTAATGCTATATGAGTTTGTTTATTTGACTAGCGGAGCATTGACACGAGTGTTCAGTGAGAGCTTACAATTACATCCAAAGTGGGATATCTATTTTTTTTCTGTAATTTTAATAATATATTTATTTACCTCATTTCCAGCATTATAGATTTAATTTTTTTTAAAAAAAGATAACATATCACCCCCAATATATTCCAGCATTGCCTCTATATGTTTTAATGTTTAAATTATAACATATAATCGTTTGAAGTAAATTTAATTTAAATTGTGATTCAAAACATCAAATATTTAATTTGTATTTTCTGTTAGTTCAGCGAAGTTGTTGTTTTGTACCCCCAGGTTGTGGGACGGACTCAACAAATAGCTACTGTAGTTGGAGTGAAGGCAATGGGAACTTCTGTTACGACAGTGAAAGTTGTCAACCAGCCGTCCTGTTGAATTTCATTGATGGACTTTTCAAATTTTCTATTATTATTGATGCAAAATTATAATACTTGTGTGTTTATCTTTGTTTTGGTTGGTTAGACTTCAAACATTAATTTGATTGTCTCCCTGAATTTAGACAGTGGCGTCAATAGATAATATTTTCATATTATAATTAAAAATAGAAAAGAAAATTAAAGAGATAAAATTGTTACAAATTAATTGTTAGTTTTGAAATTTTAAAATTCTAAAAAATCTAAGAACTTTGGATTTGCATTTTGAAATATATATAAAAAAATTTGTTATTGGAATAACATGAGGTACTTTTTTTGTGTTTCAAATCTTACAAGAAGGCCGGAAATTAATCCAACAACACGTAGAGGGAGTAAACTTACTCCAAAGAGTAAACTTAGGATGAATATAAATTTATCACATACTATAGATGAGCTTGTTCGGAGGCCTCGAGTGATTATAAATGCGAAAAGAAAAATTGTTGTCCAATGGAAGGCATAAAATGTCTTCCAACTCTCACTATGAAAAAATATCTCACTTTGGATGTGTTTGTAAGCTCTCATTAAACACTCTTGTCATTGCCCTGGTAGTCAAATAAACAAACAGATACAACATTACAAATATGTAGCAAATGAACTATCGATTGCATTCATCAACTTGTGGTCATGCTCTTTGTGTTGTGCAAGTTGATGATTGGCAACGATAGTCCCTTTGTTTCATATTTATAATGCTATATCTATTTATTTATTTGACTAGTGGAGCATTGACACGAGTGTTCAGTGAGAGCTTACAATTACATCCAAAGTGAGATATTTTTTTTTCTGTAATTTTAATAATATATTTATTTACCTCATTTCTAGCATTATAGATTTAATTTTTTTTTTTTAAAAAGATAACATATCACCCCCAATATATTCCAGCATTGCCTCTATATGTTTTAATGTTTAAATTATAACATATAATGAGTTGAAGTAAATTTAATTTAAATTGTGATTCAAAACATCAAATAATTAATTTGTATTTTTTGCTAGTTCAGCGAAGTTGTTGTTTTGCACCCCCAAGTTGTGGAACGAACTCAACAAATAGCTACTGTAGTTGGAGTGAAGGCAATGGGAACTTCTGTTACGGCAGCGAAAGTTGTCAACCAGCCGTCCTGTTGAAATTGTTTGTTGGACTTTTCAAATTTTCTATTATTATTGATGCAAAATTATAATACTTGTGTGTTTATCTTTGTTTTGGTTGGTTAGACTTCAAACATTAATTTGATTGTCTCCTCGAATTTAGACAGTGGCGTCAATAGATAATATTTTCATATTATATTTAAAAATAAAAAAGAAAATTAAAGAGATAAAATTGTTACAAATTAATTGTTAGTTTTGAAATTTTAAAATTCTAAAAAGTCTAAGAACTTTGGATTTGCATTTTGAAATATATACAAAAAAATTTGTTATTGAAATAACATGAGGTGCTTTTTTTGTGTTTCACATCTTACAAGAAGGCTAGAAATTAATCCAACAACACTTAGAAGGAGTAAACTTACTCCAAAGAGTAAACTTTGGATGAATATAAATTTCTCACCTACTATAGATGAGCTTGTTCGGAGGCCTCGAGTGATTATAAATGTGGAAAGAAAAATTGTTGTCCAATGGAAGGCATAAAATGTCTTCCAATTCTCACTATGAAAAAATATCTCACTTTGGATGTGATTATAAGCTCTCGTTAAACACTCATGTCATTGCTCTGGTAGTTAAATAAACAAACAGATACAACATTACAAATATGTAGCAAATGAACTATCGATTCCATTCATGAACTTGTTGGACACGAAGAGCACGACCGCATGAGCCACTTGGGAGCGTCAATATGTGGCATTTTCCATCTGACATCATTATCGAGTCCATACCACACACTAGATAGGGGACAACAGTCTTCCTTTAAATACATGTACAAAAAAAGCATAAGATATGTGTGCCCATATGTACCAAACCATTTGTTGTTTTCAAATGAAAAGAATAACACATCTTAAAACAAACAAATTAAAATATTTACAATTAATCAAGGTTATTTACAATTTACAATATTCACAAAATAAGGAATAATTAAAAGATTTATTAAATTTGAACTTGGGATAATTTTGAATTAATTACTGGCTCGACTCTCTAATGTCCCTAGCGGAGTCGCCAAGTTGTTGCGACGTCCTGGGAGCGCGTGTGCCCCGGGCGGCGAAATAACTATGAATTTTAATATTTTCAGGAAAAATGGAATGTTGGAGTCTCCACTAACCTTTTAGTGTGGTTTGAACACATGATTACTACCCCGTTAGGGGTAGAATGGGTCTACGTTACCAGAGTTAGGCTCGGGAGTTCGGTTACGCGAGGGGAAGGTACAAGCACCCCTTACGCGCCTGTTCTTATGAACGGTACCTAATTAATTTGAAATTATCCCTAAGTTAATCTAATAAGTCTTTAAATTACTCCTTTTCATGAATTTATAAATACATATGAAAAATAAATAAATAAATAAATATCATATATACATATATATTCCCTCAGAGCTTAAGGTACGTGAAGTCCGAAGGCTAATACCCTAGCATTAAAATCATAGGGATAAAGAAAATTGAAATTATTTAAAAATAATAACAATAATACTAAAATATAAAAATAAGTACCATAGTACAAAATAATAAATATACAGTATAATAAGTAATACCATGTATATTAAAATACTAAAAATATCCTAATAAGTAATACTAACCACAAACATGCTCACTCATTGAAAAATTATTTTGCTGAGATATTATGAAGTGCTAATCCTTCCTCCTCTGAATTCCTACTATTAATCCTCATCTAAGAAGGATATTGGTGAATTCTATACTTGAGCTTCATTGTATTTCATATTGATATTTTACATTCAAGTATATAATGTTGAAATTGTACTAACTTACTCTTTGAGAGAGTATACTTGTACGCAGATCTTATCTTGTATTTCTTGTAGTTCTTTGATGTTCCAAGGATTGTTTGGATCGTTAGCTAAGCAAGGGGATATTGCTTAGAGAGGCGAGCTCTAGCCTAAAGGAGTGACCGAACAAGGGGACATCGTTTGGAGAGGCAGGCTCTAGCCTAGTGAAGGAGTGTTTGAGCATGGGGTATCACTTGTAAAGGTTTTGTTCCACCCATCAACGGAACAGGTTTAGTGAATCCTTTGGTGGTTTGCCAAAGGCAAGGACATAGGCTGGGTATAAGCCAAACCTCGTAAAAATCTCTGTCTTATTCTCTCTTTCCCTTACTCTTTATTTTCAGCATATTTAAATTGCGTGGATGGTTTATTTGATAATCATATATACTACGTAATATTTGGAAATCAAACAAACTTAAGGTTTAATTTTGATTTGGGTTGCAGAAACCAAAAGGGAGTACGTTGGTTACACCATATCTTGCGGAAACCTTACAGGAGTACGTTACTTGGTTAACATCCCAAAGATAAATTTATCAAGAGTTTATTTGAGTTCTAAATATTTGGAAAGAGTTATTTGATTCATCTATACAGGGCTTTACATCAGCAAGCATAAATTCTCATTCACTACAGGGCTTGGTTCAAATTTGGAAAATATAAACAAACAACCATCTTGAGTTTTTGATTTTCTCCTTTCCTTAAGATTTTCTAAATTCCAAACAGGCCTATGCGTTTGAAAGTTTCAATATTGGAGTTTGGATCATAAAAGTTTCACGGTGACGGCGACGTAACCCTAGAAGCGACTGCGACGTAGTTTCACGGTGAACCTGCGATGGCGACATATCTTTACGGTGACAGTGACGAAGAATGAAGTGCTCTGACGGCCAAGCACCTGCGACCTCTATAGCTGCAATGGTGACCTGTGAATCGCTGGAAAAACCATTCTGGAGAAGGCGACGGTGACGTAACCCTAGAAGCGACAGCGACGTAGTTTCACGATGAACCTACGACGGCAACATATGTTTACAATGATGGCGACGATGAACGAAGTGCTCCGACGGCCAAGCACCTGCGACCTCTGTAGCTGCAACGGCGACCTGTGAACCACCGGAAAAGCAACGAAGAGGCAGCCTACGTTTGCGAACGGCCATCGCGAAGCCCCTTTTGCTGCACCGGTCTCCATATATTTGGCAGACTATTAGTGAATAGAATCCAAAGCCGCCACACCATCTATTCTGATGAAATAGAGAATTAGAACAAGGTATTTTCGATCAGCGTGAGCGACATACGGTGACGGCAGACATAGGTCTACGGGATTGCAAGTTTGGTTTTTATTTTTTATTTACTTTTTGGTGGTCAATATGGAAAACAGGTAATTTTTAGATATTACTGAGCCATCTTCGATAGCTATTACCAAAGGGTTGAGGGGAGGTGTCGATGCTAGTATAAGGGAGACAGGGAGTGGTTCGAGGGATGTTAAGGTCGAAAAGGGGGAAGGTTTCGCTCGGGGAAAATCATTTGCGGAAACCTTGAAGAGGCCAATTCCATCTTCAAAATTCAAAATCCCATTGAGAAAACCAGAACTAATTAATGGGAAATTAGGTTTTGTTTTCTCGAATATGGAGATGGAAAAGGCTGTGGAGGATTTGAAATTTGCTTTGGTGCTTAAATTTCTTTTTGCAAGGCCGTTTATTGATGTCCTTCAGAGGCATATTATCCAACCCTGGGGCCTCTATGAAGTTCCAATGACAAGTTTTATGGATAACTACCATGTTCTGCTGCATTTGGTAAACAAAAAAAATTACATTCATGCATGGGCACGAGAAGGAAGATGGGTGGCAGGGTGCCAATTTCAGCTTTTTAACTGGTCCGTGAATTTTGATGTCAACAAGGAGCCATCAATCGCACCTCAGTGGATTTTCTTACCTGGTCTGCCTTTACATTTATATAGAATTGACTGTTTACAGAGTTTGGCCACTAGATTTGGTAGATTCTTGGGAACAGATAATGCCACGTTATATAGAACACGAGCCACAGGTGCGAGATTATGTGTTGAAGTGGATTTGCGGAAGGATCCTGTGGAGGGTTTTTCGTTGGTGGTAGGACAAAAACAGAATTGGCAAAGGGTAATATATGAGAAGAGGGGTTTCTATTGTAACAAATGTTGCAGGCAAGGTCACATTGAAGTTGTATGCCAGTTTGGAGTTAAGCCTAAGGATAAAATGAAGGTTGTTATGAGGAAGGAGGTAGATGGGATGGTTTGGAAAGAAGTGAGTAGAAAAGAGAATATGATAGTTGAAGAGGAAGGTCCTATTTTGAAGAGTCAGGAACAACGGGTGGAGGAGAAGATGGATGGAAACGTGAATGGTCCGTCGAAGGTGATGGAGAAAAATAAAGAAATTGTGAATGAGGTTAATAATGTGGGGACTAAAAAAGTGGAGGAAGTTAATTTGGTAGAGAAGAATAGTGGAGAGAAAGCCGATCGTTGTAAAGGCCAGAAGTTAGGGATGGTAGGGGTATAGGTAGAATTGGGAGATTGTTCTAGGTCTGTTCAAGAAATCGGAGTTGTTTATGAAGGGGGGAGGGGAGAAGTTGAAAAGGATAAGGATAGAGAGTTGATTTTAGTGGAGGAGGTGGATGAGAGAGAGGGGGAAGTGGAGGGATAATTATGATGTGTTATTTGAGGGAGATTTGGAGGTTTGTGTTGATACTCAAAAAAAATATTATTCTGATCCAGGTAATGTGGCAATGGGTGAATCGGAAGGAAGAAATAAAGATGATGGACAAGTGAGAAAGTCTAAAGAGGTCTAAGGCAGTACCTCAAAAGTTGAACGTATGATTGACAAAATTATGTTTTGGAATATAATAGGGTTGGGCACGTCGAAGAGAAGACTAAAACAAATTGTGAAGGATCAGAAAGTTTCAATTTTGGCAGTCTTGGAACCTTTTCAAGATATAGAAAAGATACGAAGGTGGGCGATGTATTTGCAATTTACTAACTTTTGCTCTAATGTAGAGGAAGGTGGGAAGATTTGGTTGTTCTAGAATGATGATGTTCAAGTGGATTGGGTGGGTACCTTAAATCAATGTGTGATAGTTTTGTTAACTAAGGATAGAGGCTCCCTGCTTCTTACTTTTATTTATGCTAAATGTTATCATATTGAGAGAAGAGATTTATGGGAACAGCTTCAGGGGATGTCGAGAGTGGATGTGGCTTGGGTTGTTATGGGAGATTTTAATGTAATTTGGTCAGATGAGGAAAGGGTGGGAGGTAGACCTCGCTTGGGTTCTTCTATGGCTGAATTCAATGGTTGTATTAATAGTTGTGGGTTATTGGATCTCAAATTCGAAGGAAGTCAATTTTCATGGTGTAACAGCCAACAAGGTTTGAGAAGAAGTTGGGTGAAACTAGACAGGGTGCTGATTAATAAATTTTTTTTATAAAATATGGTGAAGCTAAGACTTCTTTGTTGAAAAGAAATACTTCAGATCACTCTCCTATCTTATTATAGTTGTGTGCGAGTAAGGAGAGGTATGGGCCAGCGCCTTTTAGGTTTCAGAACATGTGGACATTGTAGACACCCTATTTTTACCCTAGCCAAATAGAACACGGGGTCTCCTCTTATTATTTTCATTATTATTATTATTACCTTATTATTATTATTATTATTATTATTATTATTATTATTATTATTATTATTATTATTATTATTTTCCTATATTATTAGTACTTTACTATTATTTTTCTAGTATTTTTATTATCATTATTATTATTATTTTTCATTTTTATTATTATTACTAGTACTTTTATTATTTTTATTTTATTTTTACTTTAGTATAATTATTTTTATTTTTCATTTATTTTTTTTTTTTTTATTTATTATTATTATTATTATTATTATTATTATTTTATTATTATTATTAGCATTAGTATCTTATTTTGGCTATTATTATTTTTATTATTTTTGGTGATGTTATCATTATTATTATTATTATTATTATTATTATTATTATTATTATTATTATTTATTACTTTTAATATTATTATTATTACTTTATTTTTATTAATATTATTATTATTATTATTTTATCGATAGTATCTTCATTTTTATTTTTTACTATTATTATTATTATTACCTTATTATCCTTATATTATTACTATAATAATAATTATTATTACTATTTCCATTTTCATTATTACCATAAGAATAAAAGCATAAAATAAAATAAAAATTCAAAAAAGGGAAGTTTTGTTTTAGGGTTGCAATTTTTTTTTTTATATAAGAGCAATGAGGCACGGAGCCAAAAGGGGGGCAGCGCACAGCACAGGGGCACGGCCAGGAACCAAAGAAAAAAAGGAAAACCTATAGGTCCCTAGCCGTCTCCCTCATTCTCCCATCACCCTCTCTGCATAGCCCCGGCAGCCACCTCACTGCCTTACCCTCAGTCGTCTCCTTCATTCTCCCATCTCTCCATCATGGCCAGCATCCACAACAACCACGAGACACCTCTCGCTCCATCTTCCAGCCAGCCAAGCACAAGACAGTAGCACCCGATCCCCTCCTGCAACACAGCAGCCACCACCGAGCCATCTCAATCTGGCTGCCAAGCCACCACCAAAGCATCCAGCGGCCACATCCGTGAGCAACCATGGTGAGACACGACACCACAGCATAGCCTCTCCAAGTTCCAGCTATAGCCGAGCACAGCCCAACCACTCCGAAGTCCGGCATCACAGCAGCACCTTAGTAGCAACCTTGCTCTCTCGTCTTTGTCCCCACGAATCAGCAAACCTCCGCAGCAGGCCACCCAACTCCGGCTGCACCCTCGGCGGTCAACTCCCTGCCTCCAACTCTGCACACACTTGCACACAGCTTCCTTGCTGGGAGTTTCCTGCACCTGCACCCACATACACACACACTCACAGGCACACACATACACAGGCCATTGTTTGTTTTTTTTTTTTATTATTTAATTTAGTTTATCTCATGGAACTGTGAAGATTTTCTTTTTTATGACCTTCTTATTTTGTTTTGTTTTGTCTTTTTATATATTATTAATTATTAATTCATTTGTTCTCTTTTTTTTGTAGGATTTTTTTGGGGCTTATTTCAATGTTCAAAGTTTGGATTTTGTTCTTTTGATTTTATCGTATATATGTATATATATGGTGTTGTTTTCGTTATGTAAGTATCAAGTTTATATTTTTATTATTACGTTTACTTTTATTATTTATTTTATCTGGTGTGTTTGGTTATATTTATCTCTATTATTATTTATGTTTAGCACATAGATTATTTCATGATTGTTTGGTTATTTTTAGTTCAGATTATTTTTCACATTAATATTGTTTAGGTTTTGTTTAACATTTAGATTATTTCATGATTGTTTAGGTATTTTTAGTTCAGATTATTCTTCACATTAATATTGTTTAGGTTTTGTTTAAAACTTAGATTATTTTGTTTGTTTTTTTTTTTTTTTTTTAGTTTAGATTATTTTTCACATTAATATTGTTTATGTTTAGTTTAAGGTCTAGATCGTTTCATGATTGTTTGGTATTATCATTATGTTTGTATTTGGCATTTTTCATGATTATTTTAGTATATAGGGTATTATTTATTATGATATTTTAAGCATTTTTAGGATCTTAGCATATATGGTGTTTTTAGTATTTTAATATATTTAGTGATAGTATTATAGTATTTTTATTATGTTTACATGAGGTGATATTTATTATAGTATCTTTAGTATCTTAATATATATAGTATTATGACATTTTATTACTTAACATATATTAAAACCTCCCATACTAGTATTTTCCTATAAAAATTTTATATACAATTTCAAAATTTGGGAGTGTATTTTCTTAGATATTTTCTTGATTTTCATCCCTATGATTTTATTGTGGGGGTATGAGCCTTCGGGCATCACGTACTTTAAGCTCTGAGGGAATATATGTATATATATTATATTATATTTATTTATTTATATTTATAAATTCATAAAAGGGAGTAATTTAAAGACTTATTAGATTAACTTAGGGATAATTTCAAATTAATTAGGTACCGTTCGTAAGAACGGGCGCGTAGGGGGTGCTTGTACCTTCTCTTCGTGTAACCGAACTCCCGAGCCTAACTCTGGTAATATAGACCCATTCTACCCCTAACGGGGTAGTAATCATGTGTTCTAACCACACTAAAAGGTTAGTGGCGACTCCGACATTCCAATATTTTTCCTTGAAAATTAAAATTGATTTTTAATTTCGCCGCCCGGGGCACACGCGTTCCCGGGACGTCGCGATAGCTTGGCGACTCCGCTGGGGACATTAGAGAGTCGAGCCAGTAATTAATTAGAAATTATCCCAAGTTCAAATTTAATAAATCTTTTAATTACTCCTTATTTTGTGAATATTGTAATTTGTAAATAACCTTGATTAATTGTAAATATTTTATTTCCATAATTTACAAACAACCTTAATTAATTAAAATTATTTTGTTTCCTAATTTTTTGAATATTAATTGTAGATATTTTGTTTCCAATAAGTATATTAATTGTAGATATTTTGAATAAGCATATTAATTATAGATATTCTGTATACTAATTGTAAATATTTTGTTTCCATATTTTTTTAAGTAAGCATATTAACTAAAAATATTTTGTTTGCAAATATTTTGAATAAACATATTAATTGCAGATATTGTGTTTCCATATTTTTTTGAATAAATATATTAATTGTAGATATCTTGTTTCCATATTTTTAATAGCATGTGAATAAATGGGGGGTAGCGGGTTTAGGTTAAGCTTTGATTCACACACTCTCACTAGCCCTCTACCCGGGCTTTACCCTTTAGGATTAGAAAGGAGCACAGTACCGTTAGCCCTCATGGGACAAGGTCCTTGGGGGCGCACGAACCACTCCGCTCAGTTTGAACTTTGTCCAAGCCCATTGGGTGAAGATAGGGTTCATGCTGGGAACCTGTTGTCTATAGGGTTAGAACATACCCACACATACTTGTCCATAGTTTTCCCTTAACTAGGATAGAGCCATGAAGAACCCTGTATATATGTACCTACCCTGGGTTCGGACAGGAGTCACATCCTTCTCCATGTATAGTGTGTTGTATATATGTTGTGAGATACTTTGTATTATATCATGCATTTGGCATCAATTTAGACATGCGTACTACTTAGTCAGTATTCTGAAAAAGCCCAATAATGAGACCCTGGTCCATCCTTTCAAAAAATGAAATACTTGGCCCAAGCATTTTAAAATATAGGTCGACCCAACCCTTTTCAAATAAATCAGGCCCAATTCTTTAAAAACAAACTTAGGCCTGACCTTTTCCTAAGCAAAAACTTGGCCCATGTTTGATTTTCAAAAGGGGTCAAACCCAAATTTCAAAAATGGGCTTCGACCCTATTACCTAAAAATCTGGACCAACATTTTTCAAGTAATCCAAGCCCAATTCCTTTTCAACCAGGACCTTAACCCATCATGAAATAGCTCGAAGCCCATATTTTAAAATACTTGAGGCCCAAGTGCAAACTAAAGTTCACAAGCCCGCATTGAACAAATCCAATGGGTTGACTAGTCTGGGTCAACCCCAACCTCAGAAAATAATCTGACCGTTTATAGAAGTCTTTGAAGTGTTTCATTAGTGGAATTTTTCTAGAATCCTGGCTAAGTTGTCATTTAGGTTACATCGTATTCATGCATTTCATTTCATACATAGTCATGCACGATAGGACACATGCACGCTCATACCTTTGTTTGTATATACAAGTGCACTAGTTGCATCCATGCATAAACACCTATTGCATACCCTAATCATGCATCAAAACACATTCACTCATGCAATACATAATTGTGCATTCATGATTCTAAAAGGGAAATTATTGGTTTTCAGTTCAAAGAGCGAAGAGCGAGAGAAATGAGTGAACTATTGGAAAATAGAGTCCTAGGTCTAGAACAAGGACAAGAAGAGATAAATGATAAGATAAGTAAGGTTCTGGAGTTACTGATGAACAAAGGAAAGGCGGTGCAGGTTGATCCCGAAGTAGATGTGGACCCCACTTATCCCCTAGGGTTCACCCTAGATCATGGACAAACATCAATTCCGCCACCTGGTGTCATGGGGGCTCCACCACCAAATATGCCTCCTTTCATCCCTGCTATGCCAGCACAGGGGTTCCCAGTGGTAGGAACTCCTCTATTAGTACCGTCTGATATGGGAATAAGCAAATCTGAGGCTGAGCGTTGCTGCGACGTATTAGAAGAGCACTTAAAAGCAATGGAAGGTTCTAATACTTTCGATTCAGTTAATCCAAATGACCTTTGCTTGGTGCCGAAAGTCACCCTGCCGCCAAAGTTCAAAATGCCAGACTTTGAAAAGTTTGACGGGACCCGGTGCCCTCGAACACATTTAGTGATGTACTGCCAGGTAATGGCCGCTTACTCAGACGATGAAAAACTAATGATGCATTGCTTTCAAAGCAATTTGACTGGGTCCGCTATTCGTTGGTACATTCAGTAAGATAAGGTTCGGGTCCGCACTTGGAAGGACTTGGCCAGTGCCTTTATCACTCACTACCGCCATGTGACGGAAATGGAGCCTGATCGAATGATGCTACAAGAAATGGAGAAGAAATCCACCGAAACATTCAGAGAATATGCTTATAGGTGGAGAGATATGTCAATCCAAGTGGACCCCCGGTGAGTGACCGAGAGGCCATCTCCTTGTTCGTAAGCACATTAAAAGACCCCTACCGCACACATCTTCGGGGAGCAACTCCCCACGATTTTATGGATATTGTGGCTACGGGAGGAAGAATTGAATGTGATATCAAGGCAGGCCTAGTCAAGGATAGCGGCACAGAAACTGGTTTAGACAAAAGGTGGACTAATAGGAAGAAGGAGGAAGAGGCACAAATGATACAGGGGCAGTTTAATTGGAAGAATCAGTACACCAGAGGTGGGAACCAATGGCCCAAGAAAAACTTTGGTTTTGAGCCCATGGTAAATCAAACGACGCATACAGGCACAAGGCCCCAGATTGTTCACTCTGGTCCTACGTTCAACCCACCGAATCAGCAAACACAAGATAGGAATATAACTAGAAACTTCCGAAGGGTGGACCCCATTCCCATGACATATGCCGAATTATTTACTCAGCTGCGGGAAAGGGGGATGGTATCTGCAATCCTTGGGATGCCTGTTGCAAACCTTCCTCCACAATGGTATGATCCTGGGGTCGTTGTGAGTATCATGCTAACTCTCCCGGCCATACTATTGACCATTGTTGGGCTTTCAAGCAAAAGGTGCAATCGTTAAGAGATGCAGGATGGTTAGCTTTTGATGACAAGCAACCAGGAGTCCAGGGTAATCCTCTGCCCAAACACGAGTAAGGAAGTGGTTAACATATCAGGGAGGTTCCCAAATCAATAGTTTCAGTTGTTATCCACCGAGGCTGAAGTGATGGAGTACCGAACTTTTGACTATCTAATCCTTTTCAGTTGATGTTCTTTTGTTTTCCATTGTTATTTGCATTTTGTAATCCGTGGACGCATGTGTCTCGGAATATTTTCTATATTCAATAAAATAAGTTATGCATTTCGTTCTCTCACTTGCATCATGAGTCCAGTTGCCAAATTTTGTTTGCTTATGTTTCATGCTGGAATAGGGAAAGTAATATTGTCAGTATTCACATATCGGAAAGAGCTATTAATTTTGAAAATTCAACCCAAGAGGCGAAAGTAGAGAAGGATGAAACAATCATCAAATTCAGATATTATGAAGAAGTATCTTACTTTCCAAGGAATTCAACGAAGCGGCTATGCTGTTTTGATAATTTCCTATTAATTCATCACTCATGTTTTGATCAAATGATGGATGACCCTCTTTGGCCGACCAGTTATCCCCAAAAAGAACCCAAACAATGATTTACCATTTGTTAACCAAGTTAAGCCTAAATGTTAAACCAAGTTTTTCTTAAAGTCAGATTACCAAAAATCTAACTTGGGCATGGGTACCTTAGCGTTTGGAAAATCATTTGAGACAATAGCCATTACCAAAAGGATGGCAGGCCATTGTTCTGCTACCCAAAAGAAAGTCAAAGAACAAATCCCTTGCAAACCCTTTTTGAGCCTGAAAGATTCATTTCTTGATTAACCTGTCAAAGGATGACACCCCACATCGGGGCAGTTTTAAAAAGATCAGTCCCAAATGAAGTTCAAATGAAAATAAAGTTAAGATTCCTTTATAAAAGGAAAAGCGAAAGTTGCAGTAAAAGAAGGGAAAGAAGATGAAAAATAAAAGGGAAAAGAAAGAAAAATATGGGACATACTACATATGTGATCTTTGACCAAATTGCCCTCAATGAAATTGATAAATTTTGAGTCTTATTTAAATCTTTCTTTCTTCAACCCATACCCTTAGCCTACGTTACGATCCAAATGAAAGTCCTGACCAGATTGGTATACATTGTTGTCTCAAATGATTTGTCAGACTCAATATTGAGTCTGAACTACGTAATGACCTGATCCTGAAAAGGTACGTAGGCAGCTTGTTTAAATAACAAGTTCGGTCAACATCTTGCAAAGTGCCTCAACTCGAACTGGAGGCATAAAACATTATTTAGGGGGGTATTTTTGAGCCTTAGTTTCCCTTTTATTCTGAAATCCTACATCCCTAAGCCTACGTTTCGTCCCAAGTCTTAAAGACCATCTTGAGATCAAAGCATGGGTTGATGAAACTGGGGCAGTTGAAGAGAAGGACAGTCATCTAGGCTGGGAAATCAACGTTACATAACTTTTGAATACTGGTATGAATTTTTCCCTATGATAGCATTGAAACATGGTAAAACATTTATTTTGTGCGGATGACCTTTTAATTTAGCAAGTTGATGTCATAGTTGCATAATCATTCCTCGTTCCTTAAAATTACAAAAAAAAAAAAAAGAAGAAGGGAACCCTTCTTATTCTTTAGAGCATTAAAAGAGGATGGATAGTCAAAGAGTTTCAAAATCACCAGAAATTTCTATAAAGAAGATCCTTGTGGAGAAAGAGCAGTCAAAATGGGGCAAATGTTATGTCAAGTTCAAAAAGAATCCAACAATAGAGTCAAGATCGGTGGTAGATAAATTTAACTGGGGCAAATTCCGAGTTGAGTCTCAGTAGGTCCCATTCAAGCACCTTCTTATTAGATTGGAATAGGAAATCAGAGTCAAGATCAGCTGTAGGTCCATTCAACTGGGGCAGATTTTGTGATTTTCATTTGAGCTGAGTCAATCACTTTCATGACTGGATGAATAAAGAAGATTAAGCCAAGATCAGTTACAGATCCATTCAAATATGACGAGTTTCATGTGGAGACCAAAGATGAGGTCATTGATGACAAGTGCATTGGGAGAAAAGATTCATGCATTGTCATGCATTACCCCAAATTTTATGCATTGTCATGCATTTCATGCATTATCTACATTTCATGCATTATCATCCATTGCATGCAGTACCTACATTTCATGTATTACCATACATTTCATGCATTGTCATGCATTTCACGCATCGTTATGTATTGCATGCATTACCTACATTTCATGTATTACCATACATCTTATGCATTGCCATGCATTCCATGCATTGCCATACATCTCATGCATTGCCATGTATTTCATGCATCACCTAAATTTCATGCATTGCCATTCATTCCATGCATTACCATACATCTCATGCATTGTCATGCATTTCATGCATTGCCTACATCTCATGCATTGTCATTCATTGAATGCATTACCTACATTTCATGTATTACCATACATCTTATGCATCGCCATGCATTTCATGCATTACCCTATATTTCATACATTACCACACATCTCATGCATTGTCATGCATTTCATGTATTACTATGCATCTCATGCATTGTCATGCTTTTCACGCATTACCATACATCTCATGCATCGTCATTGTGCGTTTCATACATTACACAAAAAATAAAAAATGCATACATATAATCACAAGTCAGTAACATGCATATCAATAGCAACATATCACTGCATTATAAGTTAGCAACATGCATATATACAGTAACATATCATTGCATTCTAGCATCACAAGCAGCAATAGAGCACCCTTCACACTTGTTTCGAGCTTTCAAATGATTATTTGACATCCTTGATGGAGAGATTCCTATTGTGTTTAATTCTGAGTTGGAGTAGCTGACCCCAAGCACACATTGATTTACTTGAAAAAACTGGGGCAAGTTGACTCCAGACACACATTGATTTATTTTGAAACTGGGGCAACAGTTCCCAAAGAAAAGGGGATTCATTCATTGACATTCGGACTTTACCCCAAGTGCATTTTCCA
This sequence comes from Malania oleifera, assembly GCF_029873635.1. Taxonomy (NCBI): domain Eukaryota; kingdom Viridiplantae; phylum Streptophyta; class Magnoliopsida; order Santalales; family Ximeniaceae; genus Malania; species Malania oleifera. The sequence continues at coordinate 4,765,607 of NC_080420.1, forward strand.
AATAGAGCAACAACTTTCCAAACTTTGTTTTCACACCTTGTTACTGGTTGAGGTGGCTCGGATCATCGTATCCACTACGGCTCGGATTCCTACATTCGAAGCAAGCCATCATTGTGTCTCATGGCTGGATCATCATATCCCTACGGCTCGAATTCTTACATTCGAAGCAAGCCATCATTGTATCCCATGGTTGGATCATCGTATCCCTACGACTCGGATTCTTACATTCGAAGCAAGCCATCATTGTGTCTTATAGCTGGATTATCGTGCCCCTACGGCTCGGATTCTTACATTCGAAGCAAGCCATCATTGTGTTCCATGGTTGGATCATCGTTTTGTCCTACGGGCCAGATTCTTACATTCGAAGCAAGCTCATTGTGTTACCATGGCGGATCATCGTATCCTACGGCTCGGATTTTACATTCGAAGCCAACCATCATTGTGTCTTATGGCTGGAGGGGATGGATTATCGTGTCCATATGGTTCGGATTCTTCCATTCGAAGCAAGCCATCATTGTGTCCCCATGGTGGCTTATCGTGTCCTACGGCTCGGATTCTTACATTGCGAAGCACACCTCATTGTGTCCCATGGCTAGATCATAGTACCCTCTGGCATCGGATTCTTACATTCCAAGCAAGCTCATTTGTGTCCATGGCTGGATAATCGTATCCCTACGGCTCGGATTCTACATTTGAAGAAGCACGCCATCATTATATCCCAGGGCTGGATCATCGGGTCCATACAGTCGGCTCTTACATTCCAAGCAAGCCATAATTGTGTCCATAGCGATCGTATCCCTTACGGCTCGGATTCTACATTCGAAGCAACGCCATCATTGTGTCCCATGGCTGGACATCGTTTGTTTTCCTACGGCTCGGATTTTTACATCGAAGCAAGCCCATCATTGTGTCCATGGTGGATCATCGTGTCCCTACGGCTCCGATTCCTACTTCAAGCCAGGCCCTCATTGTGTCCATTGCTGGATCATCGCTCCCTACGGATCGCCTTCCTTACATTCGAAGCAACCATCCTGTGTCTGGCTGGATCTCGTATCCTCGGCCGGGTGTGTCTTACATTCGAAGCAAAGCCAGATGAATTGTGTCCTATGGCTGGTCATCGTGTCCCTACAGCTCGGATTCCTTGTACTTGCGAGATCAGCGCCATCATTGCTATCCCCATTATCCCATGGCTGGATCATCGTACTCCCTACGGATCGGATCTTAGCATTCGAATCAAGCCATGCATTGTGTCCCATCCTTGATCCTCTGTAGGGGAAAATCCTTACGGCGAGGCGGATTCTTACATTCGAAGCAAGCCATATTGTGTCCCCATGGCTGGATCCTCGTGTCCTACGCTCGAGGGATTCTTATATTCGAAGCAAGCCATCATTGTTTCCCATTGCTAGATCATCGGTCCCTACGGCTCGGATTCTTACAATTCGAAACAAGCATTGTTTGTCCCATGGTGGATCATCGTATCCCTACGGCTCGGATTCGTTGCAATTCGCAGCAAGCCATCCTTGTGTCCCATGGCTGGGATCATCATATCCCTGGGAATCCCTCGGCTCGGATTCGTTGACATTCGGAAGCAGAAGCCATCGATTATGTCCCATGCTGGGATCATCGTGGTCCTAGCTGGACGGCTTACTACTAAGCTCGGATTCTTACTTGAGAGCAAGCCAGCATTGTGGTCCATGGAGGATCATCGTATCCCTACGGCTCGGCATTCCTACATTCCGAACAAGCCATCATCCTGTCCCTGGATCGAACTCATCGGTCCCTACAGGGTCCCTCACGGCTCCGGTTCTTACATTCGAGCAAGCCATCATTTGGTGTCCCATGGCTGGATCAGCGATCCCACAAAGCGTTCGGATTCTAGTCCTTACTTCGAATCAAGCGCAGTCATTGTGTCCCACTGGGCTGGTCACAACATCGCGTGTCCCTGTGTCCCTACTTAACGTCGTCGGATTTCTTTACATTCTAAGCAAGCCATCATTGTGTCCCTGCCATTTCTGGATCACATCGTGTCCCTACGACCTGTCGGATTCTTACATTCGAGAGCAAGCCTCTTGTGGCCTATGGCTGGATCAATCTGTCCCTAAACGGCAATTCGGATTCTTGTCATATATTCGAAGTAAGCCCACAAAAAATCATTGGATCATCCGATGGCTTGGATCATCGTCCTCCACTAGGTTCCCGTATCCCTAACGGCTTTCTCCTAACCCTCCTGACGGGCTCGGATTCTTACATGCGGAAGCAAGCATCATTGTTCCCATGGGCTTGGATCATCGTATCGCCTGGACCGGCTCGAGATGCGATTCTTACATTTCGCAGCAAGCCATCGATTGTGATTCCTATTGCTGGATCATGGTGTCACCCAACATGGTGTCCCCGCACCGTCTCGGATTCTTACATTCGAGCAAAGCCATCTTGTGTCGCCCATGGCTGGAGCATCCATTTCCCCTCTGGCGGCTCAGATTCTACATTCGAGCAAGCGCCAATCATTGTGTCCCATTGCTGGATCATCGTTCCCTACGGCTAGCGGATTCGGCATCCGGTGTGGTCCCTGACGGCGATTCGAGATTCTTACATTCGAAGCAAGAAGCCGTCATTAGTGTCCCAAATATGGCTGGATCAAAACACACCACATCGTGTCCCTACGGCTCGCGGATCTTTTCTGGTGGTCATTCGAATAAGCCATCATTGTATCCGTGGCTGATCAACATCATCAATCCCTAAAGAAACGGCTACGGATTCTTACAGATTCAAAAGGCAATCCATCAATTGTGTCTCAATCTCAAATTGCTGGATCATTGTTATCCCTACGGCTATCAAACAGGATTCTTACATTTGAAGCAATCCATCATTGTGGATCCTATGGCTGGATCATGGTGTCCCCCATGTGTCCCCCGACGTCTCAGATTCTTACCTTTCGAAGCAGCCATCATTGTGGTCCCATGGCGGATCATCGTGTTCCCCTAACGGCTCGGCGTATCTTACCTTCGAAGTAAGCCATCATTTTGGTTTCCTGTGGCCTGGACATCGTATCCCTACGGGTCTATACGGTATCTTACATTTGAAGCATGCCATCATTGTGTCCCATGGCTGGATCATTGTATCCATGTGTACCTCAACCTGGATTCTTACATTCTGTGCAAATCGTCTCTGGTTGGCAGAAATAAACAACTCTTGATTAACCTGAAAAGCTAGAGAGAGTTGAATGACTTGGCTAAACTAGTTGTTTTTTAA